>NW_006201862.1:0-27395 GCF_000334495.1 Tupaia belangeri chinensis | reverse complement strand
TAATTAGTGTGAATAGACAGCCCTCAGAATGGGAAAATATTTTTGTAAACTATGCGTCAGATAAGGGACTGATAACCAGAATTCACAAGGAACCCAAGCAACTGTTCCAAGAAAAGATTTAATCCTATTAAAAGATGGGAGAATGAGTTGAAAAAACCACTCTCTAAAGATGACATATGAATAGCTAAAAGGCATATGAAAAAAATGCTCAACATCCCTCATTGTAGGGGAAATGCAGATCAAAACAATGAGATACCACCTAACCCCAGTCAGAATGACTAAGATTAAACAAACAAACAAAAAAATAAGTGCTGGCAGGGGTGTGGTGAAAGGGGAATCTCCTGCACTACTGGTGGGAATGTAAATTGGCCCAGCCACTGTGGAAAACAATTTGGAGATTCCTCAAAAATCTACAAATAGAACTACCATATATTCCAGCAATCCCACTCCTTGGTATTTACCCAAAGGACAGAAGAATACTTAATTGGAAAAGTGCTTGCACATCGGTGTTCATTGCGGCACTATTCACAATTGCTAATTGGAGACAATCCAAATGCCCACGAGCAGATGAATAGATAGGAAAACTGTGGCACACACTCAATTTAATACTATTCAGCCATTAAAGACAGCAAAACCCTGGCTTTTGACAGGAAGTGGAAGAATATGGAATATTTACAGCTGAGTGAAGCAAGCCAGGCTATGAAGGAGAGGCATTGTATGTCCCCACTTAATACATACCGAGTGTCCGCACTCTATGACTGATACTAGTTGACTAAAGGATATAGAAACACAGTATATAGATGTAAATACCAGATGTAGTGTATGTGAAAGAGGAGGGTTTGAGGAAGGACATGTAGAAGAAAAATAGGGAAGCAAAGCATCAGTAGGACAAAGAAATGTGGTATTATGTGTTTGTAGTTTTATCAACTCTACTAGGGAGAAATATCCATCTGTTGAAATATCCATTTTGTAAGCCAAGTAATAATGTGATCGAATGTATAAAAGAAAATGAAATGAAAAAAATCCAATGGATACTGAGGAATGGCTGTAGTTTGAGACAGAACTCGTAACTTGGAATAGTTAATGAAGTAACAGGAAATAGGTATTGAAAATATGGATGAATGGTCAAGAAACAGAGCATAGTTTACATGTATAGTTTGTGTCCAAAAGAAACAAAGGAAATGGAAGCGAGACAAAAAGGGAAGCAGAAATTCAAAATACCAGAGGGAAACATGGAGACTCCTCAGAGAGCATGGGCAGATCACCTCCATAAGAACTACATGTGAAGTGACTGTCAGCTTCTTGGCTGCACTAATGGAAACCAAAAATTATTAAATAATAAGTTTGAAGTGTGGTGAGAAAATAATTTCCAACTTGGAATTATAGATCAAGTAAGATGATGTTTCATTGTAAATTAAATATATTATGAATTAAAACTTTAGTTTTATTACCAAAGGACAACTTACAAAGTCATTTCTAGGTAATATATATTTTTTTCTTTTCAGATTTTGCTGTAGGATGTGTGTGTTCACTAGTGGGAGAGGGAAAACGAGAAGTCACGCTCCCCAGGGGGATGGCCATGCTGCGGTTTCTTCTCCACTAATCTCTTCTCAGGCACCCATGCACAAACGCCTGGCGTGGTTTTTAAGCAGGGCCCTGGACTTGAACCAAGTGTTCCGCCATGTGGAATCCAATGCCTTAGTCACTATACCATCTGCCAGACTAGTAATATTTCTAAGTAACAACATTTCTTTGTTTCAAGAATGAAGACAATAATCCTGAGAAAATTTTAGATGTAAAAAGAAATAAGCAAGTATGATAGTAAACAAGTACATAAATGTAAATGGATATTGCAAGAGGTACTAACCATGGAGATTTTGTGAAATCAAGCAAGAACTAGCATATAAAAAATTTTGTAAATTAGGGTGAGAAAAATTAGAGTTAAAGCATTCCTGTGTAATATGGGAAGAGGTTACATATTGTTAAATTTTAGATGTTAAGTTAAAAAAGTCTGATAACTACTATAGGTGTACTCCTTGAAAGAATAGAAAGAGATTATAATTTTCACAATTGTAAAAAGGGAATAATAAAGTAAGAAAAATAAGACTCACATATAAAAATTATACGAATAAACAGAAACAGCCCAAATAATTAATTAAAATTATGTGAAAATACATGTAGAAAATTGGGAGAAATAAAAAGTAAGATATAGAAACCATTTCAAATATATTAATTTCCACAATAACGAAAAATGGATTAATTTCTAGGAACCAGCAGTTAGCGTAATGGCTACATCGCTGGACTCCCACATAGTCGACCACAGTTCGCGTCACGGATCCGGTGGCTTAAAACTCACGCCCGGTGCATGTGCATACGTGCTCAAGAGCCTGAGAGGAGAATGGAGGAGAAGTGGTTGTGGCGTGACCATCCCCCCTGGGGGGTGATTTCTCGCTTTCTGTCTCTATGTCTCTCTCTGTCTGGCGAGCGCACGTGCCCTACAGTAAAAACCTCTCCCCCCCAAAAAAAGGATTAATTTCTTAGTTAAAAGATATATGTAAAGAAAATAAGTTCAACTGTATGCTAGTTCTGAGAGACACACAGAAAATGTAAGGAAATAAAAAGGAAGAAAATAAAAGCCTAAAGGAGATATGTCAAACACATATCAGCATCAAATGTAGCTATGTTAATAACTGGCAGAATTAGACTTGTAGACAAAGAGCATCATTAGGGATTAACAGGGTGACTACATGATAATAAAATCTATAGTTCACTGTGAACATAGAAGAACTCTAGACATGCATATACCTAATAAACAACATATATAAAGGTAAAATTTATAGAGCTATTAAGAGAAAAGCATCATAACAGTAGAACACTTAAATAATACTCTCAAAAAGTTGAAAAACCTACAGATGATATGAATAGCACAGTGAAGAAACTTGAAAATAACCATTATATGAAATTCTGCACCCAAATATCCTTGTCAAAAGTGTATGAAACATTAAGCACATTAACACATACTGTAAAGCACATCTCAAAGTCTCAAAGAATAGCTCAAATAGCTCTTAGAGAGCATGTTCTCAGAACTCAACAGACGTAATTAGTTAATAATTAAGTAATATGTTCAAGATATACATGTTTGGAAATTAAATAGTACCCTTTCAAATAATTCATGGGGAAAAATCACAATGGGACTAAAAAGTAGAAACATGTAGAACATATCAACATCTGAGGGATATAGCAAAGTGATTCTATGAGTGACTTTTTTTTTTTTTTTGAGAGAGAGAAATTTTTGCTGTAGGTTGCATGCTCTTGCCAGAGACACACAGAGAGAGAAAGTGAGAAATAACTCTCCAGGGAAGATGGTCATCCTGCAATCTCCTTTCCATTCTCCTCTCAGGATTTTGGGCCAGCACACACACTTGCCGGGTATGAGTTTTGAGCTGCTGGGCCTGGGACTCAAACCACAGTCGACTATGTGGACTACGTCCAGCAACATAACTATTATGCCACCTGCTGGTCCCTCTGTGAGTGACTTTTATAGACTTAAATGGTCACTTATAAAGAAAGAAAAGTTGGTAATTATAAAGGCTTAAGAAAAGCTAAATAAAATATGTAGAAGAAGAAAGCAGATGAAATTAAGGCAGAAATCAGTAAAATGAAAAAGAGAAGATCTGATTAATAAAATAAAATTTGGTTCTTTGAATAGGCAAATTCCTGGTGGGACTCATTGACAGACAGAAAAGAAAATAGTGCTATACTAAGGGTGAATAAAGAGAATAAAGTATACATGAAACATTTAGTAAAACTATGTCTCTACTAATACACATCTCATTTGAAAACAGAAATATTGTACGAATTGCATTTTTACCACAACTGGTTGAAGGGAAAATAAATAGGCCTTAAGAGTCATAAAACTATTAAAGGGTGAGGCTTGCTGGTGGTATAGTGGTCAAGATGCTGGACTCCCACATTGTCGACCACAGTTTGAGTCCCAGACCCAGTAGCTTGAGAATCATGCCAGATGAGTGTAAGCATGAGGGGTGTGTGTGTGTGTGTGTGTGTGTGTGTGTGTGTGTGTGTGTGTCTGTCCAAAATCCCAGCAGAAGACTGGAGAAGAAGGGATTGTGGAGTGGACATCCCCCTGGGGGGTGCTTTCTCACTTTCCCTGTCTCTGTCTCTCCATAGAAAGTGCATGCACCCTGTGGCAAAAACCTTAAAAAAAAATATTGAAGCGATTGAAGAAGTAAATAAGAACTTTTTAAAAAGAAAACACAAGGGTCACATGATTTCTCAGGTGCATTACTAAACTTTGATAAAACAAGTCATTGCTATGTTATACAAACTGAGAAAACTGAAGAAAGAGGACTTACTCTTTAACTCATAGTATAAAAATTAGTAATAAGACAGGGAGTACAATCAGACAAATAGAGAAGAAAGAAAAAGTTAAGGTCCATTTGCATATATGCAAATATTGCACATAAGAATTGGCTAACCCAAATCAATGGCCTCTATGGGTTTATACCAGGAAAGTAAAGGTGGTTCAACATCAAAACCCATATAAATACTTTTCACATTGACAGATTCAAGAACAAACCACATGATCTTCTCAATGGGTAGAAAAGTCATTTATAATATTTAATGATTTAATATTATTTATAATATATATGATACATAATTATCAAAAGAACTACCAAAGCTATTATTCCAATTGAGGATCCAGTAGAAGTATTGAAAGTCAAGAATAAATAAATAAGGCTGCCCACATTCATTATTTTAATCAACAATGTATTGAAGATGGGATTTACACTACCACATGTCAATAATAAAGTGATTATAATTAAGAATGTGTCATAGTTGTGCAAGGGTAGATAAGTTAAACCAGAGACTAGAGAGCCCAAAAAGCCATAGAATAGACTCGTGAGATATAAGGGATGTAAAATATAATCAATATAAAGGGCATGTCAATGGAGAAAATCCTTGAAGAATACATATACATGGGCTCTTCAAAAAGTTCATGGAAAATAGAATTATTTAAAAAATTGTGCATGAATTTAAAAGATTTTGGTCACCAAAATAAACTAATTTTTTCTACAATCATTTTGAAGCCCCTTCATCCAGTTAGAAGACAGCTGAAAGCAAGATGTATGTTCTTTTTAATATGTGTATTTATGATATAAACAATCTATTAACAGGGAATGATAAATACAATAGTTGTCTTGGTTACGGGGGTGCAAGGGGCTGGGCTGGAAGAAGAGCACATAGGGAGCTGTAATTTATTGATAGTTTTCTTATTCTTCCAGGATGGTAGAAGAATAATAGATGCTTATTTATTAAAATCAAACAGTAAAACAGTAAAATAAAATAAGTGAGCCAAAGGTCAGAGTACATTAGGAATCAAAGGTTTAAACCTTGTTCTAATCCTAGCCAAAGTCAGTGGTGATATTTTGGCGATGGTTTAAGGTTTGTAATGAAATATTGGAGTAGATGGTCTTTAAATTTCTGAGAGAATTTCTGAGAGTCTGTGATTCTGTGAAAATTATTCATGTGCTGTTTTTTTCTTGGGAAAGGATGCCATTGCTTTCTTTTTGTCCTATTGCCATAGCAGCTGCCTATATCCTCAAACAAGATTGAATTTTCATTTTCCGATGAAACAAGGTTTCCTGAACAGGGCTTGTATTATGTTTTGTTTTAACCTTCTCTAATCCACAGCTAGCAATGATTTAAAAGCAAAGAAATAATTTATTTATATTATCTTCAATTCTATAACTTTTTTGTTGATCTATGTAACAAGTATCATAAGACATTACTTATAAGGACAGTTGATTAAAGATATATGCAGCTTAATTTTATATGACTTCTTTTTTCTCTCCAAGTTATTTCAAGAGTTCCTATTCTTGTCCATACTCTTTGTACCAAATGAACTTGTTCCCTGATGATTGGACTATAGGTGGAATTGATAGCTAAGCTTAAGATGAGTAAATCTGAAAATAATTCAGTATTTTCTCTTACTAGTCTCTTCAAAGTTGAGTTTCAGTCTCCTCATGGAATCATAGTACGTGAGGTTTACATTTTTCAAAATTTTCAAGAGTCAATTCAGATAAAAACAAATTATCCTGAACTCCTATTACCTTAAACATTTGAAATGGATAAGTCTTTGAAAAGCTGAATAAATTTCTCACTTCAAGGTTTGTGTTTAAGCAGAGCAATATGGTATAGTGCGAACTGTATGAGGATTTTGTAGCCAGAAAGTTAGAGTTGAATTCTTTCTGTGACTTCCAAACTTTAATTTTCTCACTTGTAAATGAAGACACTTCCACCAACTTCTTCTTACCTGAGAGTGAGAGTTGAAATGAGGTACTTACCAGCAAACAGTTAATAGTGTCCCAAAGCAAAGGACCAATAAATGTTTCACATGTACAACAAACAAAAGTCAGTACTGGGAGCAAGGTGGATGGGAGTGAAGGAGGCATCTTTAAGGTCAAGTCTGCAGAAAAATATTGTCAACTCCATCACCACGAATACTAAAACTGGAAATATCAATATGCCAGGGAGGTTGATGAGACAGATCACTGCTACACCTGTTTGACTTCTGTCCATGATGAATTTTGATAGTATGACGCTCCTCAAACTATCTGGCTTTCTAAGACCCATTGCTTTTCACATATGCATACACTTCTACCCTGCGATAAAATGTGAGATATTCTTAAATGTTGCAGACAGTACAAAACTGACTCTACATTTCGCAGCATATATAAGGAATTGTTTTCTTGATCATACTTAGATTTCTTGGAAAATGTCATAGTAATGAGAGTCCAAGTGTCATCTCTCCAAGTCTACAACATTTTTCTTAACAAAAAGCCAGGCTATTTACTCTTGAAATCTTTCAGTTGTGGGAAAGAATGCTTATTGATGTATCCTCCTTCATTTTTGGTCATCTCTGATCCATAGAAAATTCACTAACTTGAAGTAAAACTTTTTCTGGCAACCTCCACTGAAACCTGTATGGACAAGTCATTGTGCTCACCTCCTCACCAGGCGCCTTGGTTTCTACCTGAGGCTTCAAATAATAGCTGTGCTGTGAGCTAACACAGGGGAAAAAGGTCTTCAAAAAGCCATTGTGCTCACCTCCTCACCAGGCGCCTTGGTTTCTACCTGAGGCTTTAAATAATAGCTGTGCTATGAGCTAACACAGGGGAGAAAGGTCTTCAAAAAGTTCACAGAAAATGCGTACTATGGAAAAGTCAAGCATGGATTTCAGATTTTTTTGTCTTGAAATAAACTCACACTTTAATTCCTTTCTCCTAAAGGTTTCGAAGTCCCCATGAACATTGAGTTCTTGGTTATTACGTGCTGGGCACTTGGTTAAATGCATTTTGTTTGTCTGTTTGTTTAAAAAGAAACTTAAATGGCATTAGAAAAGAATATATATCTTTTATTTCTTAGCTGCAATATTTGTTGCTAACTTTTAGATTGGAAGTTTTGGTGTTTCTATACCACTTTTTTGAGCTATCATTTTCTGATAGGTGTATTCCTATGTCTATCCCTAAAATAAGTTTTGAATTACCCATATTCTACTTGCAATTTTGCTAGCAATTATTTTAGTCTATTTCAGGACTCTGAGTTCAACACCCCTTAGAAGTGGGAAATAGACGTGGGTACTCCTACATTTTTAGGTTTATACTTTGTAGTTTCTTATGATCTACATTTTACAAATGATTAAAAATCTGAAATTTACAGAGGTTAAATAACTTACCTAAAGACACGGCTAGTGTGCAGAAGAGCCAGACTCAATTCCAGCTTTGTCTTACTTCAAAGACTCGCATTGTTTAAGGTGCAACAGGGGCAGCCAGCTCCATTTTGTAGAAAGGGAGGACAGAGTAATGCAGATAAAGCTGCATCAGGATCCTACTATCTAATTTAAGCTACCCAATGTAGAAATGCTCATCCTACTTCCACATTCCACGTTTGGAAGTGTTGTTTTTCGTGCTTCTTTGACTAATTGAATAACTTAGTGGACTAACTGGAACATTTAAGATTTAGAAAAATCTTAAAATTTGGGGAGGATATTTAGGACAATGTAGTTGTATCAAGCTAAAAATGATCAATATTTTTCAAGCCCGAGTGACTTACTGTGGAGGTTATAATATCTTTGTAAAGCCCTGTCATATAATTTATCGTTATATTGACCTGGAATTTGCTTACCAGTTATTTTCATGTATTAATTCTGAAAACTCCAAATCCCTTTAAGATCAATAGTACATTAAACTTCTACTTTGATTTTTGTCTCTAGGATGTGATGTTTCCTTTCCTCTATTAAAATAAACAATAAATAAAACTGAAGCTCTTGAAATTGAAGCTCTTGTTTGCTCTTAGTGTTTCAATTGAGAATGGCTCCTTGGACTATGGGGTGAAAGAGGTTAATTACTATTATTGCAGTGAAAAAATGTTATCCCTGAAGAGTCAATTGCAAATACAAAGTTTTGTTAGAGATGAAAAATAGACTTATTCAGGACTCTAGAGGAATTATTCTAAGTGTTCTGCATTGTTCAATTAAGATAGATTTGGCAGTTTGCATAAAAGCTTTTGGGAAACTGAAGTCATTGAGAAAGTTTTCTTAAATTTTCAAATTTCTTAAATTATTTTTAATTAATATATAATATGTGTATGTATATTTTTTTGAGATTTTTATTATAGGGCATGTGCACTCATTGGAGAGACAGAGAAAGACAGAGAGATAGAAAGTGAGTAATCATTTCCTAGGGAATAGCCATGCCACAATCCCTTCCTCTTCATTCTCAAAACTGTTATGATTAGGAGCACCCACGCACAGGCACATGGCATGAATTTCACGCCCTTGGGTCAGTCATGTGGGAATCCAGGGCCTTACCCACTTCATTACCTGCTGGCCCAATAAAAGTATGTATTAATGGGGCATAGTGTGATATTTTTCCAGTATATAAATACAGTGTGTTTGATCAAATTGACATAATTACAGTGTTCATCATCTCAAGCACTTATTATTACCCTGAATTGGGGACATTCAAAATAATTTTTTCTGTTATTTTGAAATATATAGTAAATTATTTTTACTGTACTTACCTTTCTGTGCTATAGAACACAAGAATATATTTTTCTTATCTAACTGTAATAGTGTGTCTGTTAAATGACATTTTCCTGTTCTTCCCTACCTCTGACCCTTCCCAGTCTCTATTAGCCAGTATTTTATTCTCTCTCTGTGAGGTTGGATTTTTTAGTTTCTACATATGAGTGAGGACATGTGATTTTTCTCTATTTATGTCTGCTTATTTAACTTACCATAATGTCCTCCAGGGTCATCGATGTTGCTGTGTATCAGAGTGTTTTTGTCTATGACTGAATAGTATTTTATTTATTGTGTGTGTGTGTGTGTGTGTGTGTGTGTGTGTGTGTGTGGTGTGATTTTCTTTCTTTAACTCCTGGTGAGCCCTTGAGATTGATTCCATAACCTGGCTATTGTGAATAGGGCTGCACTCACCTCTGGAGTACTGATATTTTCTACAATGTACTGATTTTCCTTCATTTGGATATATACCTATAGTAGGTTGCTAGATCATTCAGCAGTTCCATTTTTTAGTTTATTGAGGAGCCCCATACTGCTTTTCATAATGGCTGTACTAATTCACACTTATATCAATAGTGTAAACAACATCTCTATATTCTATCTAACCCCAACTATTTTTCGTTTTTGATAACAGCTATAGAACTGGAGTGAGATATCTCAATGAAGTTTTGATCTGCATTTATCTAATGATTAGTGATACTGAACATTTTTTTGTACTTGTTGGCAATTTGTCTTCTTTTGAGAAATTTATATTCAGATCATTTGCCCATTTTCAAGTCAGATTAATTGGGCTTTTTTTGCTTTTGAGTTCCTTGCATACTCTGGTTGTTAATCTCTTGTTGAATGTGTATTTTCTCCTTTTTGGCATTGTCTCCTCACTGTTGTTTTCCTTTGCTATGCAGAAGATCTTTATTTCATTATAATTTCATAGTTCTATATTTTGCTTTGTTGCCTGTGCTTTTGATGTCTTATCTAAAAACTTTTGAGGTCTGATCCAGTGTCCTAAAGTGTTTTCCCTAGGTTTTCTTTTGTTAGTCTCAAAATTTTGATTCCAATTCTTAAGTCCTTAATCCATTTTGAATGGATTTCTGTGTATAGAGACAGGGTGTAGTTTCATTATTCTACATTAGAGATACACAATTTTCCCAGAATCATGTATTGAAACACTGTCATTTTTCCAATAAAAGGCCTTTGTCAAAAGTCAGGTTGCTGTAAATATGTGGATTGATTTCTGGATTCTCTTTTCAGTTTCTTTTGCGCATGTGTCTGTTTTTGTTCCCATTGACATACTCTTTTGGTTATTGGGATAGTAGTATATTTTGAAGTGAGGTAGTGTGATCCTTCAGCTCTGTACTTTTGTTTATTATTATTACTGTTATTTTTTAGGTTTTTGCAATAGAGCATGTTTGCTCACCAGAGAAAGACAGACAGAGTAAAGGAAAGTGAGAAATCAGCGGAGGCCATGTCACAGTCCTTTCCTCCTCCCTTCTCCTCTTAGGATTTTGGTCATGCATGCACATGTGCCTGGTGTGATTTTCAAACCATGGGTCTGGAATTCAAACCATGATGGGCCATGTGAGAATCCAGTGCCTTAACTACCATGTCATTTACTGACTCCTGTACTTTTTGTTCGTGATTGCTTTGGTTATACATAGTCCTTTGTGGTTCCATACAAATTGTTTATTTTTGAAAGATTTTTCTGAGAAATGCCATTAGTATTAAATATTTTGATAGACATTGCAATAAATCTATAGGTAATTTGGGGTAGCATGGGCATTCTAACAATATTCTTTGCATTTATGAACATGGCATGTCTTTCATTTGTGTGTATGTTTTTTATTTCAACAATGTTTCATAGTTTTCACTGTGAAGATCTTTTGCTTTTTGGATAAAATTTATTCCTAGGTATTTTAATTTTTTTGTAGCTATTGTAGGTGGAATTGGTTTTTTTGACTGCTTTTTCAGTTAATTTTTTTATTGGTATATAAATATGGTATTAAAAATAAATTTGGTGGGAGCACCATTTAGCATAATGGCTATGTCGTTGAACTCGCATGTAGTCGACTGCGGTTCAAGTCCCAGACCCAGTGGCTTAAACTCATGCTGGGCGTGTGTGCGTGCGTGCCCAACATCCGGAGAGGATAATGGAGGAGAAGGGATTGTGGAGTGGCCATCCCCTCGGGGGGTAATTTTTTGCTTTCCGTTTCTCTGTTTCTGTCTTTCTGATGAGTGTACAAGCCCTATACCAAATAGAAAGAAAAAAACTCTCCAGAAAGAAAGAAAGAGAGAAAGAGAAGAGAGGAGAGGAGAGGAGAGGAGAGGAGAGAAGAAAGAGAGAGAAAGAAAAGAAAGAAAGAAAAAGAATTTATTTGGTGAGAAGGCATGTGTGCTCACCAGCGAGGAAGAGAGAGAAGGAGAAGGAGAAGGCACCACCTCTGGGGAATAGTCATACCACAATCTCTTCTCCTCTACATCTTCCTCCTTTTAGGATTTTGGTCACACATGCATATATGCCCTGCATACTCTTCAAGCCACCGGGTCCAGAACTCACACTGTGTGCTCAGCCATGTGGTATCACACATCAGGCCACAGGCTGGCCCACTACTGTTTTTTTTGGTTTTTTGTTTGTTTTTTTTTTAATACAGATTTTGTATCTTGCAACTTTACCGAATCTGTTTATCACTTCTAAGTCTTCTTTTTGGTGGAGTCTTTCTGTATATTAGATCATGTCATAGGTGACCAGGAACAAATTTACTTCCTCCTTTTCAAGTTGGATATTTTTCTTTCTTTCTTTTCATGCTTCAAGTACTACAATGAATAGAATCGGTAAAAGTGGACAATCTTGTTCCAGTTCTTAGAAGAAACATTTTCAATTTTTCTCTATTCAGAATGATGTTAGCTGTGGGGTCATCACACATGGCCTTTATTATGTTGTGGTTTGGGCCTTCTCATCTATCTAAGTTGTTGAGAGTTTTTATCTTGAAGGAAGGTGGTATTTCATTGATTTTTTTTCCTGTCTGTTTTGAGATCATATGCTTTCTATCTTTTTTTCTATTAATGTGGTGTACCATGTTTATTGACTTGCATAAGTTGAACTATGCTTTCATCTCTGGGATCAATCCTACTTGATTGTAATGTGTAATCTTTTTAATGTACTGTTGTTCGATTTAGTTTGCTCTTTTTCTTCTATAGGGGTTTTGCAACTCTGCTCATCAGGAGCACTGGCCTATAGATTTCTTTTTTCATTGCATCTTTGGTATTGGTATCAGAGTAACACTGGCCTCATGAAATGAATGAAGGAGAGTTCTGTTTGCTTCAATTTTTTCGAGTAGTTTGAGAAGAATTGGTATTAGGTCTTCTTTATGGGTTTGTTAGAATTCAGCAATAAAGTCATCTGGTCTTGGGCTTTTGTTTGTTGGGAGACTTTGTTATTGATTCAGTCTCATTACTTATTATTGATCTGTTCAGATTTTCTATTTCTTCCTGCTTCAATCTTGGTAGATTGTGTATGTCCTGGAACTTATCTTATAATTTATTGGCCTTTAGTTGTAATGTGTCCTCCTGACACCCCTCCCCTATTTTGTTTATTTTGATCTGCTCTTTTATTTCTGCGTCAAGCCAATGATTTATAAATGTTGTTTATCTTATTAAAAGAAACCTTTTATTTGTTTCTACTCTGATTTTTGTTATTGCTTTCCTTTTACTAATTTTGGATTTAGTTTATTCTTGTTTTCCTTGAGGTACATCACTAGATTATTTGATATTTTTTAATTACTTGTGAGAAGTTTAATAATAATTACTTCCACGAGAGAGGCAGTGCACCCTCAACAGAGTCTTCATGCCACAATCCAACCTTCTCCCTCTTCTGGTCAGTATCATGGGTACCTGCCTGTCCACCCACAATGCACAAGGACACCTTGGTACATGAACCAAGGACTGAACACGAACCCAGGACCTTCCAGTATGGCCTCAACATCAAAGAGGCCATTGTATGACTGCTTTACCTCAGTGGTTGGCTGATAATTTTCTATTATTTTATATTGGTACTTACTTCTGTCAACTTCTTATTTAGTACCGTTTTTGCTGTATCTTATACATTATTGTATATTGTGTTTTCATTTTTCTCAAGAGATTTGTAAATTGTATTCTTTTATTTATTTATTTATTTATTTTTGCCCATTGATCATTCAGTAATATACCATTTAGTTTCCATGTAGTTCTACATTTTCCAATGTTTTTCTTATATTTGATTTTTGGTTTTATTCCACTGCTGCAAAAGATACTTAATATGATTTCTGTTTTCCTAAATTTTTGAGACTTGTTTTGTAGCCTGTCATATGGTCTATTTTGGGGAATGTTCATGTGCTCATAAGAATGTGTTTTCTCTACCAGTTGAATGAAATGTTCTGTAAATGTCTGTTAGTGCATTTGGTCTAAATACAGCTTAAATCCAATGTTTCTGTTTTGATTTTCTGTCTAGGTGATCTGTCTAATTCTGAGAGTGGGATATTAAAGTTTTCAAGTATTTTTTATATTATAGTCAATCTCTTCTTTTAGGTCTAGCAATACATGCTTTATTTTATATGTTTATTTAAATTTATTTTTTAAATTATGATTTCTGGTTTGCATATATTTCATGCATATCTTTGTGAGGCACAGCATAATAATTCTAAGATATAGTCACAGTCACCTTTTTTGTTGCTGTTGCCAGAGAGCATCTATTCTCAGTAGAGAGAGACAGGGAGATTGAAGGCGGGGAGAAAGTAGACCCACTGGGGCATGGTTGTGCTGCAATTCCTCCTCCACTTCTCCATCCTGCCAGGATTTGGGGCAGGTATACACATTTACCTGGCATGTTTTTTCAAGCACCAGGATTGGAATTTGAACTGTAACTGGCTCGCTTAACTACTAGGCTTGAGAGCTGGCTCCATCTTCTTCAACATTGGACTGTACATTGTATTGCACACATTTGATAATAGATCTAACGGTTTATACTGGCATTAGGTGAATATATGTTGAAAATTGCTATATTTTAACATTTTAAAATAATTTTTCCTTTTTTTTTAAATTTACGTTTTTGTCATAGGTTGCATGTGCTTGCCAGAGAGAGTCAGAGAGAGGGAAAATGAGAAATCACTCCACAGGGGGAATGGCCATGCCACAATTTCTTCTCCTCCCTCTATTCTCAAAATCTTGGGCATGCATGCACATGCATCTGGCATGATTTTCAAGCTGTTGATTCTGAACTTAAAGTGCAGGAGGCCATTTAGGAGTCCAGTGCCGTAACCACCATGCCAGCTGCTTGCCCCTCAAATTGTGAAATCTTGGGACCAGCAGATGGTGTAATGGTTATGTCTGTAGACTCCAAGTAGTTGACTGTGGTTTGAGTCCCCGATCCAGCAGCTTCAAACTCACGCCAGGCACATTTCCCCAAAAACCCAAGAGAAGAATGGAGAAGGAATGTCAGCATGGCCATTCCCCTGGGAGAGGGGTGATTTCTCACCTTCAGTCTCTCTGTCTGCCTCTGTTCCTCTGGTGAGCACATGTGCCTTATAGCAAACTTCTCTCTCTTAAAAAAAAATAATCTTTTTTCTATGATAACTTTTTCCCTCTTTTTACAGGTTTTCATTAAAGTCTATTTTATATGATGTATGAATAGCTTTTCCTGCTTGCTTTTGGTTTTGGTTTGTACGGAATTTTTTTTTCTTTCATTGCTTCACTTTCATTTTATGTGTGTCACCTAGGTAACCTAAGTTTTCTGTATGTAGCAGAGTTGGGCCTTGTTCATTTTTCCACTTAGCCAGTATATAATATCTTTTGATTGGGGAATGTAATCTCTTTACATTCTGGTTATTACAGATGGGTGCACATTTACTCTGTCATTTCGTTAATTAGTTTTTAATTGTTTTGTATCAAAGAGTCTTTGAAAAGTTTATGGAAAATGTATATTATGGAAATATGCATAGATTTTTTTGAAATGCACTATAATAAACTCATATTTTAATTTCATTTTTCTACAAGATTTTTGAGGTCCATTCATATTTTGTTTCTTTCTTCCTTTCTTAATTTGCCTTTGCTGTTTTTAAGTTTTCTGTGATACTTGGTTTCTATTTCCTTTCTCCTGTGTGTCTACTCTGCTGAGTTCTGTACTTTTTTTTTTTTTTTTTTTTTTTGGAGAGGTTTTTGCTGCAGGGCGCGTGCGCTCGCCACACAGACAGAGAGACAGAGAGACAGAAAGCGAGAAATCACCCCCCGGGGGGATGGTCATGCTGCAATCCCTTACCCTCCATTCTCCTCTCGGGATCTTGGGCACGCACACACATGCGTCCGGTGTGAGTTTTAAGTCACCGGGTCCGGGATGCGAACCGCAGTCGACTATGTGGGAGTCCAGCGACATAGCCATTACACTAACTGCTGGGTCCCTGTACTTTATTTTCTTTTAAGGGACAGATTTTTTTCTTTATGTGCATTTGTTTGTCGGGAGACAGAGAGACAGAAAGCGATAAATCACCCACCACCCCCGAGGGGGTCGGCCACACCACAATCTCTTCTCCTCCATTCTCCTCTTGAGATTTTGGGCATGCTTGTACGTGTGCCCGGCATCAGCTTGAACGTACTGCATCTGGGACTCAAAGCATGGTCAACTACACGAGAGTCCAGTGATGTAACCATTATGCCATCTGCTGGTCCCAAGTTCTATACTTCTATGTGTTTTTATGATGGTAGTTATCTTTTCACTTCCTTATGTCTTCAAAAGCCAGTCTAGTAGTGAATTCTCTGTTTTTCTTGTGTGGGAAAAACTTCATTCCCTCTTTTCTTCTGAATCATAGCTTTCCTAACTATAATGTGCGTGATTGGAAGATTTTTCTTTCAGTACTTTGAATACATTACTCCATATTCTCTTGGCCTGTATAGTGTCTTCTGAGGAACACACTGTTATTATAATAAAGATTCCCTTGTATCTGACTTGGCTTTTTTTCTCTCACTGGTTTTAGAATTCTATCTTGACTTTTGACAGTTTGACTATATGTCTCTAAGAGGCTTATTTTTGGTTGGCTTTTTTTTTTTTTTTCTGTGATGTGCCCTATAGTATTGTCAGAGTAAGGAGCTTTGGGGTTGCTACTAGGTGGGCGTGGCAGCATAGTCTCTGTATTACTTCTTTCCTGTAAGCAAGACCAGCTGTATCTGTGGCTGCCTCAGTGGCTTAGACTGTGAGTGGTTCTGGAAGTACTGGCAGCTAATGCCATATTGAAGGTAAGGGCCTCCAGGGGAGCTGGTGTCCTTGGGTCCTGTGGGGTGAGTGTATGGGACCCACAAGTCCAGGCAGCAGGGTTTCCAGTGGCTGTGGCACATGTGACAGTGGAATGGTGTCCTTAGAACCCAAGCAAGGCCTATGACAGAGGCCCTGTCTGTCAAGGAGGTGGGGTTGTGAGTGGCAGCGGTGGTGCTTGGGGTGGTAACTTCAAACCATGGCTGAAGTGTGCTTGATGTGTGAAGACCTCACAGAGGGATGACTAGGGTTGTGGCAGCAATGGCTATACACACAAGGGCAGTACATACCTCTGGTCTGGGGGAGGCACAGCTGAGTGCAGAAGTTGCCCTGATTGACAAGGTCAGGTCACCTGTGGTCATGGTGGCAGGATCCTGGCCCATGTACTTAGTCCCTGGGTTCTTGGAGGCCCAGCCTGCTCCATGGGTGAGGTTGTTGTTACAGTAGCAGTTGTGCTCAGCCAGTAACCTATGGCCTTGAACAGAGCATGCACTACTCACTGGGGTATCACCTACAGACAACTCTGCCACCCTGTAGCCCCCAGGGTGTATTCCAATTCTGGAGTGTGGCTGGCTGCCCAGTGCCACTGAAACTTGATGTCCTCAGGACTTGTTCCATAGCCTTGCTGTTCAGGTAGCAAGATTACACATGGCCAATTTATTTATTTATTTATTTATTTATTTATTGACACAGGGCACATACACTCACTGGAGAGATACAGAGAGAGACAGTGAGAGGGAAAGTGAGAAATAAACCCCTAGGGACGATGGCCACACTGCAGTCTCTTCTCCTCTATTCTCCTCCTGGGATCTGGGGCACTCACATGGACATGTCTGGTATGATTTTCAAGCTGCCAGGTCCAGGACTCCAACTGCAGTTGGCCATGTGGGAGTCCAGCACCTCAACCACTATGACACCTGCTGGTCCCCCAAATGGGGTTTGAATGTCAGCCTCAGCAGATTGAAAAAACATGCCAGACATATGCGTATGTCCCCAAATCCTGACAGGATGGAGGAATGGAGTAGAAGGGATGCAGCATGACCATGCCCTATCAGGGATCCTTTCTCCCTTTCCTTCTCTATCTTGTAACTCTTGCTGGTGAGTATACTTACCCTCTGAGAGTTTAAAAAAAAAAAGAAAAATTTATATCCCCAATGACTGACAAAGTTATTTCTGGTTTTCTTTTTCTGTAGATACTGCAATAATTATTTTAATTCCTTGAAAATGAATAGTTTTCCTTTCTTTCTCTATCAAAATTGAGAAAAACTCCTTCAGTCTCACAAAAACTATTAAAGATAATTTTCCCTATTAATATTAGTTGATCTCTAACCTTTGTATTAGCCTAAACATCCCTAGATTGGTTACTCGGGGTGGTGGCTAAATGTCAGTAAGTGAGTCCTGGCAAATGTAATAGGATAGAAAACTTTTCCTGCAGCAGACGTGGAATGAAGAGTCCAGTTCTCATTACTCTCTATGAGCACATTGAGTGGTAGGTGCACAGTGTGTTCTTTGTGTTGTGGTTCTTAGGTCAACAATAAAAACCCAGTTTGTGGTGCCCATCAGTTTTCCTTCTCTCGAGGTCTGGAAGCTTTGACATTTCTATTAAAAGTAAGAGGCTGTAAGGTTAAATTTAAAAATTCAAATTCAACATTTTGGTTACTGGAGGAATATCTAAAACAGATGTAGAAATAATTATTGCAAAATAAAAGATAGGAAAAAGATATACAAGGAACCAAGCAATTTTGGCAGATTGTATTATTGCTTTGTCATTATGCACCCTTCTTTTTAATTAAAAAAAAATGTGCTATACTTCATGTACACTGGCTAAAGACAAAAGAGAGGAAGTGTTAAATTATCTCCCTGGGAAGGATGGCCATGTCACAATCCTTCTCTTCCCCAGATTTTGGGCATGCATGTGTATATACCTGGTGTGTTTCTTAAATCAGTAGGTTTGTGACTTGGACTGCACAGTCAGTCATACAGTTGCTTTAACCATTATGCCACCTAGCTGGCCCTGCAAGATCTGTGTAAAAAATTATATATATATCATAGATATATAGACACACACACACACACACACACACACACGCGCGCACGCACACACACACATGCACACCATTTTATACTCTCCATGTAGCATCTTCAGAAAATAGCAGATGAGTGAACTAAAGTGCCCAAAGTTGGAGCTGAGTTTGTGCCATTTTGCTTTATTTCCTCTGACACAATAATGGTATCTTTCTTGTAGGGGTTTCTAGATTACCTTGAATTCAGAGTATGAACGTATGGGGAACCAGCAGTTAGCATAATGGCTGTGTCGCTGGACTCCCATGTAGTTGACCGCGGTTCACGTCCTGGACGCGGTGGCTTAAAACTGACGCCGGGCGTGTGTGCGTGCATGCCCAAAATCCTGAGAGGAGAATGGAGGAGAAGGGATTGCGGTGCGACCATCCTCCCTGGGGGGTGATCTCGCTTTCTGTCTCTATGTCTCTCTCTGTCTCACGAGTGCATGCACCCTATAGTGAAAATCCCCCCTCCCAAAAAAGAATATGAACGTATGTAGGGCATAGACAAAAGAGAAGTCCTCAACATATAATGTGAAAAACAAATGTTATTTTTTTAAGCCCTTGAAGATTGAGAGGTTGGTTATTACAGAATAAAATGTCCATTAAAAATAAAAGTAAAAAAATATATATTTTAAGGGAAAAAAATACTAAGAGTATTGATTGCCAGTGTACCTGCACTAAAAACAAACAAACAAGGGTACTCCCTTAAGAGAGAAGAAAAATAAAGTAAATTAGTGACTAAAAATATACATATAATTTAATATGTACATATGGCTTTTGACTTTATAAAGCAATAATAATCATATTATAAATTTTTAAGTATATGTATAATAAAAATTGATAATATTTAAAACAGGCAAGAATTCTACACTTCTAACACAATGGAGGAACTGATAAATGTAATTATTTGTACAAAATTGTACAAGACTTATTTTTATAAAGAAACATAATACTACAGTTACCTATCTGGTAGTAAGCACAGATCCCACAGACATTAAAAAGGTAGTTGACTTCTGGTTTCTAGTATAGCATATAAGGACCTTGGAAGTGATCCCTCCACCTTAGTGACAAGTAAAAAGCTGAACAAACTAGAAAAGCAACAACTCTTCCTATATTTGTCAGAGAAGTGAGCTCACAGGATATATCATTTCCACAAAATTGGAGAGTCAACCAGGCATATGTAGAGAACTGTAACTTTCCAATATAGAAACTCACGAGAAGAAATCTTTATAGGGACCAGTGTTGAGACAGAAACTCTAAACTGTTTACTGATGAATTACTGGAGGCTCAGTGTGGACAAGTCTTAGAATTAAAAACTCCAGGGAGTGTCTGATATTGGGGATCACCATACTTTTATAAGTTTTAACTTTAGGAGCTTTACTGGGTTCTCAGGCAAGATCAGAGAAAATCGCATCATGCTTCTGATAGAGGGAGGGAAAAGCTGTCATAATATACCAGAGCTTTTTTTTTTAATTTTAATTTTTAGATTTTTGTCATGGGCTCTTGCACTCACTGGAGAGAGCCAGAGACATAGGGAAGCGAATTTGAAAACCCACCTTCAAGGGTGGTAGCCATGCCACAATCCCTTCTTCATTCTCCTCTAGAGATTTTGTCATGCATGCACATTGTTTTCAGGTGAACGGATCTGGGATTGGAACTGTGAAGTTAGCCATGTAAGATCTAACGCCTTAACCACCATGATACCTGCTGGCCTCGCCAGAGCACTTTTAACAAAGCTTTTCCTCAAAAGAAATTATTGAGGCTTTATTAGAGCCTAAATAACCTAAAGAAAAAAAGTTATCCACCTATAGTCTTATTTAACTATTTTCTCCCACCTAAAGTGAGGGAAAGGGAAACTAACTACAAAGTACTTGTGAGCTTATAATCTAGGGCCATGTGCTCACTAAAGAACTGAGACCTAGTCAGAGCAATATAAAATGCATTTCCTTCCCCATCCCATCAGTATAAACTGATGGCAAAGCTCCTTTTCTCTACTGTCTCATGTCCAGCTTTCAACAAAATTGATAAGTCATAGTAAGGAAAAATCACATTGGAAGACTGCAGAAACAACAGACTCAGTTATCACAGGGATGTTAGAATGATTGGGTCAGGAATTAAGGTAGCTAATGGAGAAAGCATGCAACATGCAGGAATAGATGGATTAGTAAATAAAGACCTAGTAATTATGAGAATCAAAAATAAATACTAAAGGTTAAAAATGCTGTAGCAGGAGACCAGCAGTTAGCATAATGGCTATGTCACTTGGACACCAACGTAGTCGACCGTGGTTCGGGTCCTGGATCCAGTGGCTTAAAACTTAGGCCAGTCGCGTGTGCGCCTAAGATACTGAGAGGAAAATGGAGAAGGGATTGTGGCATGGCCATCCCCCCTGGTGGGTGATTTCTCGCTTTCTGTTTCTCTGTCTCTCTCTGTCTGCCTGGCAAGGGCATGCACCCTATAGCAAAAACCTGTGTAAAAAAAAAATGCTGTAGCAGAAATGAACACTTTTGATGGATGCATGAAGAGATTGAATGTGGTGGATGAAAGAATCTCTGAGCTAAATGGTATGCCAATGGAAACATGCAAAACTGAAAAGCAGAGAGAAAACAAAGACTTAAAAAATTTAGACCATAATGTCCAAAAACTGTGGAATAGCTACAAAAGATGTAATATTCATGTGATGGGAATATCGAAGATGAAGAAAGAAAAAGTTTAAAAAGAAATATTTGAAGCACTAATTACTCAGGATTTCTCCATCTTAATGCCAGACTCCAAACCAGAGCTTGAGAAAGCTCAGAGACACCAAAGTAGATAAATGCCAAAAGACTAAAAGGAGGCACATCCCATTCAAACTACATTAAAAAAAAAAAAATCAAAGATTAAAAAAAAAAATGGCAAAAGAAAACAGGCAAAAAATCTCCACTTTACTTACAAAGAAACAAAATTGGAATAACATCTGATTTCTCAGAAACCATATTTATCTATATGAAGAGAGTAAAGCAAGATATTTAAAATACTGAGAGGAAAAAGAACACACAGCTGAGAATTCTGTATCTTGAGGAATTACCGTTCAGAAATGAAGGAGAAAGAAGGGCTTTCTCAGACATTTAAAAATCAAGGAAATGTTAGCCCATACACTTGTTTTGAAAGAAATGTTCAAAGAAGTTCTTCAGAGGGAAGAACAACAGAGATCAGAAATATGGAGATATGTAAAGAAAGAAAGGGCATCAGAGAAGGAATAAGCAATAGTAAAAAGAAATATTTTTATTTTCTTAGTTGCTTTAGCAGATAACAGCTTTGCCAATATAATATTAGTGACAACATATGTAGTAATTACAGATTATGTTTTGTCAATATAATATATAGCAATAACATATATAGCAATTATAGCTTATGTTTAAAGAAAATGAATCGGCAACTACTAAAAAAATTCTAGGGCAACCGCTAGTAAATTTTTATGAATTATAATTGCCTATGCTAAAAAAGTAGAGGAAGTGGAATCATTTAAAATAACCAGTGAGGGTAAGCTAGTCTCATGGTGGTTATGGTGGTTGGATCCCAACCAACTGTATGGTTTGAGTCTCAGATCTGATGGCTTGAAAGACACACGAGATGTGTGTGTATGTGTGAGTACATGCCCCAAATCCCAAAAGTTGAAATGGAGAAGGAGAAATGCAATGGGACCGTTCTTCATGTAGGTATTTCTTGCTTTCATTTTCTCTCTCTCTCTGCCTCTCCAGTGACTGAATGTACCCTCTAGCAAATTAAAAGTTTACTCAACTAAAGTCACAAAATATCAAAAAAGAGTGGAAGAAAAAAATAGAAAGGACAAGGTCAATAAATAGAAAACAGTGAAAATATAGATATTAATCCAACTTTATAAATATTCATTTTATACATTGATGGTTTAAATACCAGCAATTAAAAGACAGAGACTGTTAGTAAATCAGAATAAATCCTACACACATAGACTAAAAGCAAATGGATGGAGAGAGATATATAGTGTTCATACTAAACAAAAGAAAGCTGGAGAAGCTGTGTTAATTCCAGACAGAGCAGACTTCAGAGCAATAAAAGGTTTTAGGGATAAAAAGGGGCATTCTATAATGTCAAAGGGCTCAATTTGCCAAAAATACATAACAATCCTTACTATGTATGGTGCCTAATGCTAGAATATAAAACTATTTAAAGCATGGGTCAACAGGCTGCATAGAAGTTAGGGCATTGGATCCCACATGGCCAGTTTTGTGATTTGAGTCCTGGCTGATCAAGAATCACTCCAGGAATGTGTGCATGAGTGTTAAGAATCCCACAAGGAGAATTGAGAAGGGATTGCAGCATGGGCATACCACCTTAGGGGGTGATTTTTTACGTTTCTCTCTTTCTCTTCCCCACATCTGGCTTGCACATGTGCCCTATAGCAAAAACTAAAAAAAAAAGAAAAAAAGAAAAAGTAAGGCAAAAACTGATAGAACTACAAAAACAATGACAACAAAAATAGACTTCAAACATCTCTCAGAAATGGACAGATCATGTCCATTCCAGCAGGCAGAAAATCAGTTAAGGACGTAGCTAAACTCAATACCACAATCAAACAACTGGATATAATTGACTTCTCTAGAGCACTGTATTTACAACTATAGCAAAATATTCACTTTCCTAGGGCGCACATCAAGATACACTACATTATCACCAGGTGATAAAATATATTTTAACAAATGTAATAGATTAGAAATCATACACTGTATACTATCAAACTACAATGGGATTAACTAAAAATTAGTAACAGAGACATAATAGTAAAATCCCCAAATACTTTGAGATTAAAGAACACACATCTAAATAACATGTGGGTCAAAGAAGAAATCTATAGAGAAACTAAAAAAAATATTTTCTATATATTTTTAAAATAATTATTAGTTATTTAATTTGGAGAAAGAGAGGGAGAATGAGTGAAAGTGCGAAAGCAAGTGTCCAGGTCTGGGACTTAAACCAAAGTTCACCATGTGAGATCTAACACCTTAACCGTCACACCATCTGCTGGCCCTTTCTACATATTTTTTAATTGCCAGAAGGTACATGCACTGGAGAGAAGAAGAGAGAAACAGAAAGAGAGAGAGAGCCAAGGAGAGAGTAAGAGAGAGAGAGAGAAAGAATGTACCCCAATGGGACATGGTAATGCTGCAAATTCTTTGCTCCATTTCTTTGTCCTCCAGGATCTTGAGTACATACATGCACTTGGTGTATTTTTCAAGCCTCTGGAGCCAGGATTTGCACCACAATGAGTCATGTGGGATCTGATTCTCATAACAACAAGACTCCTGGGCTGGCACAGAGAAACTGAAACTATTTAGAAGTAAGTGAAACCAAAACTACAACTTGTCAAAATTTGTGAAATGCAGGGACCAGCAGATAGCGTAATGGCTGGTCTCCCATGTAGTCTACCATCTTTCAAGTCCCAGACCCGGTGGCTTAAACTCATGCGGGGCACGTGTGTGTATGCTCAAGATTCCGAGAGGATAATGGAGGAAAAGGGATTGCAGTGTAGCCATCCCCCTTGGGGAGAGGGGAGTTATTATCAAATGCAGAGTGAGAGTTGCTTTCACATTGATGCGAAGGATCGCCTATAAGAATAAATGTGGACCTACATATCTTTTTCTATTTGTTACAGGGAATGTATAGTTGCAGGGGTTCAGGGAAGTGAGAAAGCACCCTCCCCTAAAGAACTATGGGCACACCAAAATCCTCCCTCCTCCATTCCTCTCAGGATTTGGGATACATAAACACGCCTGCCTGGAACAGTTTTCAAGCCGCCGAGTGTGGGACTTGAACAGCATAGTCACCCATGAAAGATTCAGCCACCTGGGACCAGCAGTTAGCGTAATGGCTATGTCACTGAACTCCCCACCATGGTTCAAGTCCCGGACCTGGTGGTTTAAACTCACGCCGGGCGCGTGTGCGTGCATGCCCATGCCCATGATCCCGAGAGTAGATTGGAGGAGAAGGGATTGCAGTGTGAAGGGATTGTGGCATGGCCATCCCCCCTGGGGAGTGATTTCTCCCTTTCTGTCCTGGCTGTCCGGCGAGCGCCCTCCCCCTAAAGCAAAAACCTCTCCAAAAAAAAAAAAAAAAGATTCGGCCACCTTCACCACAACGACACCAGGAGGCCTGTAAATCTACTTATTTTTAAAAGTGATTTCCAAAACGTCTTAATCTATTCATGGATAACTTGTATTTAAAATTCATTTCACCACTGATGGTTAGGCTTCTGAGAAGTGACTCACATGTGTGCTGGGCTAAGATAAAATTTTATAATGTTTAACTTTTTTTCAGAGAGAGAGAGAGGTTTTTGCCACAGGACACGTGTGCTCTCTGGAGAGACAGAAAATGAGAAATCACCCCCAGAGGAGATGGCCACACCGTAATCTCTTCCCATCCATTCTTCTCTTGGGATCTTGGGCATGAATGCACACGTGCCTGGTGTGAATATTAAGCTGCCGGGTCTGAAATTCGAACCACGGTCAACTACTTGGGAGTCTGGCAACATGATAATTATAGCATCTGCTGATCCCAATACTGTTAAACTCTAAGTCTCATGTTCTTTACTTTGTGAGCTTCCGCCATGCGCCATCTTAAGACGAGCATTGTAGGAGATGGGTGGGGGCGCTCCACAAATAAAAATCTAAGACTTCATGCCTTTTAATGTGGTGTCCACTTTTAGAATAAGAATAAAAATCTAAGACTTCATGCCTTTAAAAAAAATAGACATTTCTTTGCCATATTATTATAGTTAAAAACCCTAAATTATTTTCTCTTAAATTCAAAATATGAAACTTAATCCTCAGGGAAACATCCTGAGCCTAAGTGAGCTGATCACAACATTTACCATTTGGGGGTTATCTCCCTTGCAGCAAGTTAGTGATAAAATTCCTAATTAATCCTGGTAACTAAAAAATACAGTAATTGATCTGAGACCCTCAGTCCCATATCCAATATAAATAATCACAGCTTTGGGCAGAATAAAAATTGTTAATATAAAAATCATAAATTAACACATCAACAAAAGACTACAACAAAACACATCAACAAAATTGACCACCTCAATTGAAAATTCTGTAAACCTTTGGAAGAATGTATTACTCTTGGATATTTATGAAGCACCACCTGACACATTTTAGTGTCATATGAATGGGGCGACTCAATAGGGAATCGTAGGTCCAGCCTGGTGGCGTGACTAGTAGCAAACTGAACTGCTTTGCCAGTAGTCACACAGCCTAAATGGTTCCAATCTCTGGATCAGCCAGAAGACATTGCCAGGTGCATGCCTATGTGCCCAAGACTCTGACAAGATGGAAGGCTAGGAAGGGGAATTTTCCTGTCTGAGGTGCTTCTCTCTTTCTGTCTCTCTCTCTTGTGTGCATATGTATGCTCTCAGCTTTGAATAAAAATAAGTTTCATGAAAGAGAATCTGAAAGTGACATCAGCAAGATGACAGAATACAAAATACCAGCCTCAGTTCCCCCAGCTCTTATTTCCCCATGGAAATGCTGATTTAAGATTGGCATATGAACTGGTCATGTGGGATCCGGCCAGCCACCATGCCACCATCTGGCCCACAGATCCTTGTATTTTACAAAACAATTTTTAGAACTTCCTAATCCTGGAATACCAGATTCCAATTACGAAGCAGCTGCATAACAGGACACATGACCAGAAACAATCACTTTAAAATGAGTAACGAGAGCAGTTTCACTTTACACATATCAGCCCCCTCCCAAGCCAGCACTTCATAGCCCAGAACTCTCTATGTATTCTAGGGGAAGGAGTGGCTGAAGTGAATATCCAGTGCATCACGAGAGACCTACTTGTCCTGCCTCACCCAGAATACTGAGGAAACCAGTGTACTTAAAATGCCTGGGGGGGGGCCAGTAGGTGGGTGGTTAGGGTGCTGAATTCCCACATAGCAAACTGTAGTTCAAGTCCTGAACTTGGTGGCTTACTTTCTTACTTTTCTTCTCTCACACTCTGTCTCTCCCTGAAGTGCACATATGCCCGTAGCAAACTTTTAAAAAATGATACTACTAATAAATAAAGATAAATAAATAAATAATTTTCTAAAAGATGCATGAGGGTTGCTAAGAACAAAGGAATTAAAAAGAAAAAAGATTAAGCAATCAAAAAATCCCAAACGAAGGGACCAGCAGTTTGCGTAATGGCGGTTTGAATCTCAGACTAGGTGGCTTGGACTCAGGCTGGGCGCGTGTGCGTGCATGCCCAATATCCCAAGAGGAGAGTGGAGGAGAAGGGATTGTGGTGTCGCCATCCCCCCTGGGGGGGGTGGTTCTCACTTTCAGTCTGTCTGTCCCTTTCTGTATTTCTGGCAAGCGCACACGCCCTAGAGCAAAAACCTCTCCAAAAAAAAAAAAAAATCCCAAATGAAGAAATAAAAAGCCCAAACACAGTGGTATTACAGAAAAATTTTACCAAACATCTAGAGAATGAATACTAATAGTCTTACTCCACTATTGCTTTGCTAAAAGAAATGCTGTGTCTGGGTGAATTTATGAAGAAATACAGGTTTATTCAGCTCACAGTCTGGAGGCCCAAGGGCCAGGGTCCAACTTCTGGCAGAGGACTGTATCTTCCACACAGACGACTGGGCCCGTGAGTGTGAGGCATGCTTGCTGCTTCACTTCTTCTCTATGTGCACCTATAACTCCATCGCTGCCCTGCACTACCCACCCTGTCACTCATCTATTCATACCTCTTCCATGAAGACCCATAATTTGTATAATGGTGACCCTCCCTTTTTGTAACATTTACTCAATCATGTAAGTCATTCCTTCAGTCTTTTATCACTCCCCAACTTAGTAAGATGTTTCAGATATCCATTCCAATGTTTAATTAGTCCATTAGTCTGTGTATGGTAAAGTATAAAATAAGTTTATTGGATTTGGTG
>NW_006201861.1:0-795 GCF_000334495.1 Tupaia belangeri chinensis | reverse complement strand
AAGTGTGGCATATATACTCTATGGAATTCTAGTCAGCCATAAAAATAACCAGACCCGGGCATTTGATAGAAAGTGGTCAGATATGGAGGATCTATTGCTGAGTGAAGTAAGCCAGGCTATGAAAGAAAGATATTGTATATATCCACTTAATATATACCGACTATCCACACTCTATGGTAGAGGGCGAAAAATTGGAGGACATAAAAGCAGTGAAAATGCTTAATGAGAATAAGACAGTGTGGAATGGGGCGGTGAAGAGAAGAGGATAGAGAAAGATAGCAAGAGAACAAATAGAGAGGCATGACATTAGTGGGACACAGATATGGCTTATTACCTGTTGATGATGACGTATATAGTAATTTCAACTAGATTGGTCTGAGAAGTATTTCATGATGGGTAAAGTTCTTTTATAAGCAAAATGAGAAATAGTGATTATTGACTGGTTAAAAAATAATTGAAATAATAATAATGATCGGAAAAAAAATCAATGAAAAGATATTGAATGATGAAGTAGGGATTTTAATGTCTCTGTATTGACTGACATGCATGGCATTCCTTTTTGAAAAAGTAATGTAATACACTGTAAAATTATATGCAATTTAATGTACTGTAAATACGATTATAATGATAATAAATAAATAAAATAAAATAAAATAGAGATCTTCAGAAAAGTGCTAAAATCAGAATTGTTCCATCCTTATGAATGGGACTAATGTTCTTGTAAAAGAAGCTTCAAGTTCCAGTAGGTGGTGCCATGATTAAGGCACTTGATCCCACATGACCTACTCTGTGGTT
>NW_006201860.1:0-858 GCF_000334495.1 Tupaia belangeri chinensis | reverse complement strand
AGTTTTTAAATGCATCTCTCTTATGATAAAGAATGTTTAGCATTTTTTCATAAGCTTTTTAGGTGTTCATATGTCTTCCTTGGAGTTTGATCTGTTCAGCTCATTAGCCAATCTTTAATAATTGAGTTGATTAGTTTCTTTTCAGGGAAGCTGCTTGAGTTCCCTATATATTCTGGTTATCAGTCTCTTACCTGAAGCAGAGTTTGCAGATCTCTTCTCCCGTTCTGAAGGTGGTCAATTCACTCTAATTATTTCTTTTGCTGTGCAGATGCTTTTTAATAAATGAAATTGTACTAGTCTATTCTTTGTATTATTTCTTGTGCTTTGGGGATCTAATTTAAAAAGATTTGCCTACTACAATGTCTCTAAAAGTTTCCCCTGTGTTTTCCACAGGTAGTTTTACAACTGGAGCTTAATGTTTAGATCTTTGATCCATTTTGAGTTGATTTTTAATAATGGTGGTAGATAAGGGCCCAGTTTTATTTTTCTGAAGGAGAATATACAGTTTTTGAATACATTTGCTGAAGGTATTTTCTTTCCCCACTGATGGTCTTGGACACTTTGTTAAATATCAGTTGGCTATCTGATTTGGGGCTTCTTTCTGAAGTGTAGAGTTGAAGAATGCCTATGAAAGGTATAGAAGGATGGTGAGGTGGGAAGATAGAGTGAAGTCTATTTATGTAAAGAAAATTACAGATAGATAGGACAAATTTCTGGTGTTACAGAATGCAGTAGGTGATTATAGTTAATAACAATTTACAAATATCTTTGAGTAATATAAATGAGATTTTAAAAGTTTGTAATATAAATTAATGACAAAATGTTAAGATGACGGATATAAAATTAGCACAATTTAAT
>NW_006201859.1:0-2023 GCF_000334495.1 Tupaia belangeri chinensis | reverse complement strand
GCCTGACACTGGTCCGAGCACCACAGTCTGGGTGGGCCTGCACCTCCCGCAGAAACAGCAGGGGGCACGTGCACCTCCGACCGCTAACACCGGGGAGAAACACCAGGGTCCAAGTCACAGCGCACATGTAAGAGGCGGTGGCGTTTGGTCTCTGGTGACGGTCCACCTCACGGGAGGCTGGGGTCTCTGCAGCCCACCTGGTGCCGGGCCTGACCGCCTTTTCAGACATTTCCCAGTAAGGCCGGAGGGGAGCCTGGTGTCATGGTGAACTGTTGTTTCTGGTGACAGGAAACACCCACGAGAGGAAGCAGACCGTCGAGCGTGCGCAGGCCCAGTGCACCGTGCACACACGCAGCAGGAAGCATGCGTGCCACAGGCTGCAGTGTGAAAACCTACGGCTGGGACTTCCTCACAGGCGTTTTGTCACCCCAGCCTTCACCGCCACCTTCACGTGGTCTAGAAGTCTAGGTCCCAGTGGACATCACGGCGAGCAGCAAGACACACCCCAGTCTCGCCCACGCTCTGTGGTTTCCACTCAGAACCAGCCCTTCCCTGGGCTCTGGACAGCAGAGACGGCGCTTTTAATGGTGGTCAGGGGAGAACAGCTCCTCTGATAACTAGGAAAGTTTTCTAGATGGGGAAAGCTCTTCGGAGCAGACACTGCAGTATGTACCGAAAGGCAGTGAGGCCACTGGGCAGGGTCCTGAGGGCTGCAGAGCTGCTCTGTGCTTGCTCCTGGAGCAGGCAAGACCTTGAACCTGCACCAAATGCAACACGCACAGCCACCAGGGATTGCAGCCCAGCAGGCCGTGTGGGTGTCCGAAATCTGAGCTCTCCATGCAGCTTAATGTTACGTTTTCGAAAGACGATTTGTTTGAAAAAGTTGGAGAGAAGCATAGTGCACATTACCATGGGGAGAGGGGGTGGGACTTGTTGAAGAGGTGGAGGAGTGAGAGCTGCCTCGGGCCAGAATCCAGGCCCCACCCTGGTTCTGAGCGGGAGCAGATGCACACGTGAGCCTGTCCACATGCTGACAGCCAGGAGACACACAGGTGCTCCTGCCTGTTCTTCAGCCCGTCTGATCATTTCATAATTAAACATTAAAAACAAGCAGCACAGAATTCCTACCGTATTTTTCTTTGAAACTGTTTTCTGAAAAATTGTGGGTATTACTAAGCTAAAAGTTTTAAACTAATTCAATAAGATGTTTATAAGAAACAGAAATAATACGACTAAAAGAATGTTCTAGCACTTAACAATGACATGTGCTAGTTACGGTATCTGTAAAATCTGCAAACCATCGTCCCCAAAGCCCAGCTTGGTCTCTGCAGTCAGTAACGCGTCTCCTCCAAGGTGGGACCTGGCTGGGTGGATAATGACCCACTGTAGGCCGCAGCGACTTAACTAACGGCCCCTTCGGGATTTTCTCTGTTAACTCTGTTACTAATTCCACAATTGGAATTTGGGAAGCTACAGTTACTACCTCTTCTTCCATTCTAATTGGGTGAAACGTCCTCTGGAAAAACGGTCTTAGCAGTGCAAGACTTCCTGGATCTTCTCAGGGTCCCGAGCTTACTCATGCGCTCCCTTCTCGATTTCAGAATATGACCTGGTCACTGCCTACGAGGTGGACGACCGGGGGGACTACGTATCCCACGAGGTCCTGCACCACCAGCGGAGGCGCAGAGCTGCAACGGCGCCGGGAGCTGACTCGCTTTATCTTCGGCTGAAGGGCGTCAGGCACGACTTCCACATGGACCTGAAAACATCCCGCGACCTCGTGGCTCCCGGATTTTTGGTGCAGACGTGGGGGAAGCGCGGCACCAAGTCAGTGCGGGCCTTCCCGCCCCAGGACCTCTGCTTCTACCAAGGCTCCGTGCGGGCGCACCGCAACTCCTCCGTGGCCCTCTCCACCTGCCAGGGTTTGGTGAGTACCGCAGGCACGCGGGTGCAGACCAGGCTGCGATGGGTGGAAGGGGAGGCTTAGCCCAGGCCCACGGACCTGTCTCCGCGGGTTGGATTT
>NW_006201858.1:0-1935 GCF_000334495.1 Tupaia belangeri chinensis | reverse complement strand
GGACCAGCTTTTAGCATAACAGCTAGGTCACTGGTCTGTTATGTAGTTGACAGCGTTTTGAGTCCTGGCCCTGGTGGCTTAAACTCACACCAGGTGCGTGTGCATGAGTGCCTAAGATCCTAAGAGAAGAATGAAGTAGAAGGGATTGCGACTTGGCCATCCCCACTGAGGGCCACCCCTCACTTTCTGTCTTTCTGTTTCTCTCTGTCTTTCTGGTGAATAGAGCATATGCCCTATAGAAAGAAAAAAAAAAACTCTCAAAAAAAGTTTAAAATATTTTTATAATAATTTACCTGTTATTATGTTGTGCTTATCATCTGGGTATAAAAGTAAGATTAAAAGCTTAAAGCACCCACAGGTCACCTTGATAATGACACATCTCTCATTTCATGACTAATGTGCTCCAATATGAGAGTTAAGACTGACACTGCCTTACCCAGCACTAAAGTGCAAGGATGTCCATTGGAAATCATTTCAGAGTTGAACCTTATTGAATGAGCATGGCCAGATAACAGCTTACACAAAAAAGGGTAGAAATAGTGTTTATAAAATAAATATACCCAAACAATGAATATGTGAATTAAGAACAGTGGTTCTCTTGGAGATAACCTTTAAATGAAAGCAAAGCAATTTTCAGGTAGATTTAAAGTTTAGGTCAGGCTACAAGGATTATAAATTTTCTGTTTCTATAAGTCACTGTGATTATATTTGTCGTTCTGAAAGATAGGACTTTACAAAGCACTATGTAAGAAAATAAAACACGTGCTCGCGCTGGTGTCGTGCTTTCTCTCTCTCTCTCTCTCTCTCTCTCTCTCTCTCTCTCTCTCTCTCTCTCTGTGTGTGTGTGTGTGTGAGAGAGAGAGAGACAGAGAGAGAGAGAGAGAGAGAGGGAGAAAGAGAGTTTTTCTATAGGGCCAGTGTGTTCAGCAGAGAAACAGAAAGTGAGAAATCAACTTCCAGAGGAGACGGCCTTGCCACAGTCTCTTATTTTACTTTCTGCTCTGGAGATTTTGGGCACACATGCACATGCACCTGGCATGACTCAAGATTCAGGATTGGGAATTAAATCACAGTCAGCCACCTGGGACAGTGCCTTCACCACTACCTCACCTGCTGCCTCCCCATTTGTTTGTTTGTTTGTTTGTTTGTTTTTTGAGGGGTTTTTGTGGTAGGTCATGTGCACTTGCAAGACAGACAGAGAGAGACAGAGAGACAGAAAGTGAGAAATCACCCCCCAGGGGTGATGGCCAGACCACAATCCCTTCTCCTCCATTCTCCTCTTGGGATCTTGGGCATGCATGCACATGTGCCCTGCATGAGTTTTAAGCCACCGGTCTGGGACGCAAACTGCGGTCAATTATATGGGAGTCCAGCGACATAGCCATTACGTTAACTGCTGGTCCCTGCCCCCCATGTTTTATTTCTAATAGTATCAGTTTTATTTTTATTGAGCAATAGTAGGGACTAAGAATCTAGTTATATATTTCATACTTGTTTGATTTGAAATGTCTGACTCCGGGCACAAGACACAAATAAAGCAGCAAACAGGTCTTCCTTCTTGGAGAAGTTTTTGAAATCCAGGAACACAGCTGTGACTACACACAGATTCAGGAGTCTGAGCAGAAAAGAAAACTATTAGTCATAATCATATATGTTATAAACTATTTTGATGAGATGTCTCTATTTTTCTCCACTTTGGAGAAAATTATTGCTTTTAATAGTTGAACACTGTGTATCACTTAAACTCCCATCACATTGATATTAGCTAGACTTTCTTTTAATTGTTTTGTTTTATAGTGAGATTTTTACTAAAAGGTACATAAAGTCACCAGAGAGACAGAAAAACAGAAAACATGCCTGGTGTGATGTCCACACCGCAATCCATTCTTTATTGTCTTCTCAGTGTTTGAGACAACCATGCACATATGCCACACA
>NW_006201857.1:1025-1552 GCF_000334495.1 Tupaia belangeri chinensis | reverse complement strand
TCTCTCTCTCTCTCTTTCTCTCTCTCAAAAACAAATAAAAATGAAAAATATTGAAGGCAAAATGAGATCTTAATTGAAGGGATTGCTCAGATTCTGTTCATGTGCTGAGATGTGGCAAAATTTGCTGGGAATTTCTCACTCTCTTCACACTGATATATAGTCATTTTTGTGGATTCGCTACTGAGCTCCATGTAGATAGTGGTATTGCCAGTGTAGGAATAGAGCAATTACTGCCTTATCCTGTTGACACTTATAATTAAATCCAGTCTTACAACTTGAATCAAGTCAAGGGGTGCATGTATCACTGCTGCTATGAACTGAGCTGTTTGCCTGCATAGAAGGCTGAGCGCCTTCTGTGGTTCAGGGAAATACTCACTGGTCCCATCCACAGTAGAGAAGAGGTTCCACTCTTCAGAATGGGCAGCTTGCTTCTCAGGAGGAAATTCAGACTCTGACAAGTCAATTTTGGTAGAAACAGTCAAATTCAATTCATCAGATGTTCTCTTTTCCTGCTCCTTGGAATGCAG
>NW_006201857.1:0-731 GCF_000334495.1 Tupaia belangeri chinensis | reverse complement strand
CTTACATGGTACAGTCAGGACAGTCAGGAGGTGATGAGATTCATAACAATTATTAAAAACACAATGCAGTTTCTTCCACTTTATTTCCGGGACCCAGTGAATAAAGGCTCTCAGGGCATTGTTGTGTCATTGACATCCTGTGCTTTCTGGATCATATTCTCTCAGTCTAGTGATGAAAGAGTAGTTTTCAGTCTTGGGAACCAGCAGTTAGCATAATGGCTATGTCGCTGGACTCCCACGAAGTCAACCGCGGTACGTGTCCCGGACCCGGTGACTTAAAACACACGCCGGGCGCGTGTGCGTGCGTGCCCAGGATCTCGAGAGGAGAATGGAGGAGAAGGGCTTGGGGCGTGACCATCCCCCCTGGGGGGTGATTTCTCGCTTTCTGTATCTATGTCTCTCTCTATCTGGTGAGCGCACGCACCCTACAGTGAAAATCTCTCAAAAAAACAAACAAAAAAAAAGAGTAGTTTTCAGTCTTGGTAAATTTTTTGCTGTGAAAAGCCAGCCAAAAAAACCTAGGACAGCCTTGCAGAAATAAAAAATTTTCCTTTGTGTGTGTTCACTGACGTGGAACATGGCCATTCCCTGTGTGTAGGAGTCCCATCAATTGGTCTTGATTCCCACTCTTGATAAATTCATAGGAAGATTTAACTCTCTGTTTCGGAATTAAAAAAAAAGACATTTTCCAGAGAAACCATTTTTCTGCTTGCTATCACCACTAATCAGGA
>NW_006201856.1:0-352 GCF_000334495.1 Tupaia belangeri chinensis | reverse complement strand
TTGTATACCTGGAATAAAACCTACCTGGTTGCTATGTATAACCTTTTTTATATGTTGTTGGATACAATTTGCTAGTAGTGTGTTGAGAATTTTTGTTTTTATTTTCATCAGACATATTGGGCTATAGTTTTCCTTCCTTGTCCTGTCCTTGTCTGTTTTAAGGATAACAGTGATGAAGGCTTCATAGGATGAACTTAGGAGATTTCCACTGTTTTGGATCTTCTTCTTTTTTTTTTTTTTAAAGAGGTTTTTGCTGTAGGGCTCATGAGCTCACCAGAAGGACAGAGAGACAGACAGAGAGACAGAAAGTGAGAAATCATCCCCCAGGGGGAATGGCCATGCCACAATCCCT
>NW_006201855.1:0-792 GCF_000334495.1 Tupaia belangeri chinensis | reverse complement strand
CAATACAAGGTTAGACAAAAACAGAGAATTAGAAAAAAAGTAAAATTGTCTTTAGTAGATAAATATCAAGAAAAATATAATGAAATAACTGAGTTGAGCAAAAACAAAGACTAGAATATCTATCTATCCATTGGTATACACACACACACACACACACACACACACACACACACATATGTAAAATGGGTATTTATGCATACTTGCTATGAGCAATGGGAGGTTAACTTTTTCTTCTATGTGTTTTATGCTATTATTTAAACATAAAACACTTAAACATAAGTTGAAAAAATTATACAGAAGACCAATACAATGAAAGTTACCAAAAAAATTTAAAATCAAACCCTTGATTACTAATTATGGAAATACTGATAACACTGATACTGAGATAAGGGTAAACTTATAGCTCATTGTAACAGAACAGTGTGTACTGACATAGGTTAAATGGGAAAGTCTTTTTCACAAATGGTTCTCCTACAATAAAGAGAAGAATTGACACAATAAAAAAATCTCAGAAAGAGTATACCAAGAGAAAAATTACATAGACTAAAAAGAACATATTACAACACTTACTTTATATACAACTCTAGGAAAAAAACAAAGAGATCAGTGGTTTCCTGACAGATTGACTAGAAAGAACAAATTAAACATTTTGAAGTAATAAATGTATGTATCTTGATCTTGGTAGTGGTTATATATAAATGTATGAATGCATTTCCAAAAACATATTTGAATGCTACATAGAAGATAAGTGTATTTTATAGTGTGTAATTTATATGTTGACAAAATCAATTT
>NW_006201854.1:1195183-1236698 GCF_000334495.1 Tupaia belangeri chinensis | reverse complement strand
CGCCCTATAGCAAAAACCTCTCCCAATAAAAGAAAAGAAATACAAAAACAAATCTAGAACTGCAGAGAAATTACAGATGAAATCTGGCTGTTTACTAACCAAATTTGTAAATTACAAAGAGGAGTTAAAGCACAGACTGGGATTACTAAGGAGAACACAGCCTTGGAATCAAGTGATCAGTAACACTTTTGTTCATTGAATCTTCCTAAAGATGAAAACAGAACAAAGAACAAAACATTTCAGGACAGTATTCCAATTTAGATAAGGGGTCTGGAAGCACAGACCTTTACAGTCACTTAAAAAATCTTCCAGAAGGTGTTCACCCTAGACAGGGCCACTAGGGGGTTCTCCTGGTCCAGAAACTTAACATATTCACCCTGTTTAGCTTTTACAGGGTCCTGGATCCCACCGAACACCTTTAATCACAGACGTTGGGGTTCAAGTTTTCATTCTGGACAGAAATAGCTGCTGTTGATTAGAACTTGAAAGAGCTTTTAACGGAGGTTTAAAATTTAACTCTAAAATAAATATACTTGCTAAACTTAGTATATATGAGGGCGACTGCAACAACCAGGGAGGAAAAGTATCCTGCATCCTTCAGACAGGCTTATCAAAGACACGAGGGAAAAAAGCCATCAAGACAGAGAAAATAGGTCCCACTTTCCACACGTCTGCGGATGCAGAGGGCAAACAGTACGAGTAAGATACTTTCGAAGCAGGCAAGAAGGCAGACTAGAGGAGGCTTTGGGCTTCGCTCTCACCCGTGTGTCACAACCTGACACATGGCCTGCGCCAGAGTTCCGTTCCCGGATCGACCTTTACCCTGGTCTCCAAAGCCGCCAGCGGTCCCACAGCCCCTCGCCTGGCCTCTCCTCTCTTGCCCCTCTCCATCCTCCCGGAACTTCCAGGGCCCAGCCCCGATCCCCTTACCTGATTGGATGGGCAAGTCCCCCAGAACGGTATCCCCGTTCCTGAGATCCAGGCACTCAGGCGGGAATCCGACGAGGATTCGCTGACCGCTGGGGGCGATCCCGGTGATGGCAGCAATTTGGCCCTGGAGTTCCCGCACCCTGGTCCGACTGGACAGTCCCTACAAAACATGGGTGCCATCCTTGGCCTTGCAGCGGAGCCGCCACATCGTTCTGTGCGGCCGCCCACAGGCCAGTCTCCTGCGGGACCAGCTTTGGTCCAGGCAGCAGGATGGGAAACGCCGCTGGGACCTACAGTGTATAATATTTTTTTCCAGCATGATTACCATGCATATGAGTCAAGACAAAGACATTAATATTCAAATCATAAGCAGCAAATAACTTTTCTCTTTTTTTGGTCAATTAAGTGTACTTTTTTTTCTTTTTCTTCCCTATTCCACCCTCCCTCCATTACTGACCCCCATATTATCCCTATCTTTACTATTTCTAGTATCTATAGTTGCCCTCCCTGCTACTATACAGTACTCTTTTTCTTGTAGACTAGATGTTAAAGACTAAGAGAAATGGTTAAAATATTATAGATTAAGGAGAAAATGCAGAAATGGTTGTAGTCTCACCCAATCGTGATATGAGAGAGTGATAAAATTTCTCCTTGGAGTTTGAAATGCTAAGTTGGAGACAAGGAGACCAAGTCAAGAAAGAGTGGGGTTAGCAAAGTAAATCCCAAGAAAAACTGGTTCAATAGCAATTCAGTACATTTTTGAGGAAAAAAAAATCTATGTGCAAAATAATGGGATTGAAACTAATGAAGCAGCTTTTATTTTTCTGCAGGATTCTGCAGAAGCTTCATTGAGCAATATCAGTGGTGTAGCATTCATTGCTAAAAGATACAGCATAGACATCTCTCAGACTCGTTTCTTCACTATACGCACCATTTTATTTGTTAGTGTGCCGAGACTTTGAGGAACGGGATATAATTGGGAGAGTCACTTCTGTTTTAGTGTCATCTTCTCCTTCTGTACAAATGAGGGGGTAGAATTAGAAATCACTAATGTTCTTTGCAGGTATAAAATGGTACCGTTAAATAAAGCCTAAAAATAACATGATTTGAATTTGAGACAATAATGAGTCAGTGCAAGATCCAGAACAGGATAAGAAGCCTGCCAATTTGTGTGGTACAGATGATCAATGCTACAGAAGATCAGGAAGGCTAGATATCAGTGTGGGCTCAAGCTGTTAGAACAGACTGGGCTTCTAAGCAGGATAGGAGCACAGGGAGGGGTATTTTAAGCGGCCATTGCTTTGAATTGCAATGTGGAGAAAGGGAATGTTTGAGTATCAAGATATTCTTGGTTCCCAGAGACAGTATTCAACTTGAACCAGCTAGGCAGGAAGAGAAATGTATTGGAATGTAGAGCATATTATCAAATGATTTAGTAAGGGCAGGTAAGGTGACCTCCGGACGACAGAACTACAAACTGAGTGATCCTCAGGATGTCTGTTCTTCCTCTTTGTATACCTTCCTGGTTTACACTGTCTTGTGCCCATGTCCTTCCTCTAACTAGCAGAGAACCACAGCCCTGAATCTCATATCTCTTCTGTCACTATCAGAAACAGACTGGCTCTCTTCCTTCATTTCCAGGTTTGATTTTTCTGGGGAAAGTCTTGGATTAGCCTGCTTGGTTCAAATACCTACCTGGACTAGTTATCTATGACTGAAGCAGCAGGGTCACCTAACACAGACATGGTAGCTGAGGTCTGTGATTCTCACAGTTGGGCGAAATAATCACTATGATCTGGAACTTGATCCTTATGATTTATGTTAAAGCATTGAAGAGATGTCCAAACTTTTGCCTAAGATTTGCTTAAGTCACTAATGTATAACAAATCCATTTCATCCATTTTTTGGAGGCCTTTTCATGCTAAGATATATTTGATCTGCTTTTTTTTTTTTTTTTTTTTGTCCAGTGGTTTTCAAAGTTGAGGCCAAGGCCAGGCTGCCTATATAAGAATTATTTAGGGGACAGAAAGATGCTTTCTAAGAGTCTGATTCCTGGACATAGCCATAGTTTGTAATTCAGCAGATCATTCTGGAACATGGGAATTTGAATTTACTAAAATTTCCTGTGCCAGCCCCATGGCCTAGTACTTAAGGAAGTTAATTCCACATGTCTAAATGTGCAGTTAAGAGTCTCAGACCTAGTAGTTTGGAAAACAAACTGAATGTATTTACCTGTGTGCCTAAAATCCATAGGGTGGAGAATTAGAGAATTTATTGTGGCATGACCAAGCTCTATTGGGGAAAACTTTCTTCCTTTTCCACTTCCTCTCTCTCCCTGTCTCTCTGTCTTTTTCTGTGCATTCACTCTCTGGCAAATTGAAAAAAAAAATTAAATGAAAAAAATTGCTGGGAACCAGCAGTTAGCGTAATGGCTATGTCGCTGGACTCCCACGTAGTTGACCGCGGTTCGTGTCCCGGACCCAATGGCTTAAAACTCATGCAGGGCGTGTGTGTGTGTGTGCTCAAGATCCCGAGAGGAGAATGGAGGAGAAGGGATTGCACAAACAAAAAAAAAAACCTTTAAAAAAAAAAGAATTCCTGGGATGGCAGATGCCATTATGGTTAAGACACTGGGCTCCCATGTGACCAACCACAGATTCTAATCCCAGACCTGACAGCTTGCTTTCTCACTTTCCTTCTCTTTTACACTCTGTCTCTCTCTGGTCAAATTAAAAAATAATAATAAATAAAATTAAAAATCAATACAATTCTTTTTAAAAAAGAAAAGAAACATTTCCTAAATGATGATGATCACCTGGTTTTAGGAGTCACTGTTTAATTCAGTATGAATTTACTGTGAGCCTCCTAAGTACAATAATTTTTGCTAGTGTCTGAAAGAACTTACTAGTTCCCAGGACAGAGATTCACAAGATATTTATTCATTCCTTAAGAATTTTTGACTCTATTAAAGAATGTATAATCTGCAGAAATAGCCGTAAGTGACAAGAAGCCATTTGAGAATTCAGAGGGATCATTAGAACTGGAGATGGTATTGAGTTTAGTATAGATTTGGTTGGGGAGGTATTTTACTTGTGCATTATTTTTTTTAAGGTTATTTATTTCTTCAACAAGAGAGAATGAAAAAAAAGAAAGAGAGAGGAACCTCTACAGGACCTTCATGCAGCAATCCTCCTCCAGAATCTGCCAGCAATTATCATGGGCTTGTTGTATGTTCCTGGAAAGCACAGGAGAACTACGAAACAAGAGCCTAGAACCTTCCCACATGGTTTCTATCATGAAGCACTGCATTACTGATGCCCCATTGCATCTGGACTAAATTGTGTTTTTGAACAGTGAGCTGATTTTGAACAATCAGAAAAGGAAAAATATCCCACATGAAAAGCAGAGCATATGAAAAGACCTGAAGGAGGAAAATCTAGAGCTGGGTTGTGTAATCTGGAATCCAAAAATATCCTAAGCAGTCAGTGAATTTGTATGGAAAATACTTCTTTATTTCACTAACATGTAATGAAAATCTAGCAAGTCCTTCAATCTGACAACAAACAATAGTGGAGTTAGTGATACCTGCAAAATTGTCACCAACAGAATTCATATGTTGTTTGGAGCTGGACTTATGGCCTAGTGTCAAAGGTGCACCATGGCCAACCACGGTTCAGGTCTCAGTTCCAGCAGGTTGGAAAACATGTGGGGCATGTGTGAATGTGAGCCCCAAATCCTAATAGAATGAAGAAATGGAGAGGCAGTTGTGGCATGACTACACTCCATTGGAGAGGGGCTGTACTTTCTTCTTCTCTATCTCTGCCTCTCTGTATGTCTGTGGAAAGCACACATACCCTCTGACAAATGAAAAACAATAGATAAATTAGATTTTTCTTTATATGAAGAGTTCTTTTAAAAGCTCATGGAAATGTGTATTATGGGGAAAAAACAAATTTGCATTGGTTTAATTTCTTTGTACCAAAATAAACTCTTACTTTAATCCCATTTTTTCAAAGTTTTGAAAGTTCTCTTATACTTGATTACTATCATAAGAGATATTTTACACTACCAGTTCTTTACTTGTCCCTATTTCAGAATGACTGCAGTTATAGACCTTTTGCTAGCTCTTATTATTCAGTGAGTTAACAATAAACTGGTTTGGGACCAGCAGTTAGCGTAATGGCTATGTTGCTGGACTCCCATGTAGTCGATTGTGGTTCATGTCTCGGACTCAGGGGCTTAAAACTCATTCCAGGTACATGTGCGTGCGTGCCCAAGATCCTCAGAGGAGAATGGAGGAGAAGGGGTTGTGGCATGACCATCCCCCCTGGAGGGTGATTTCTCGCTTTCTATCTCTCTTTGTCTGGCGAGCGCACATGCCTTATAGCAAAAACCTCTCCAAAAAACAAAACAAAACAAAACAAAACAAAACAAAAACAAACAAACCCTGTACTGATTTAATGAGTTAAAATAAAATTTGTTTAAAATATTTTATAAGTACTTTTATATATTTAATTTGCAGTTCTATGCATTTTACTCATACATTTAAGAATGTTGGTTTGAGAAAATATTCTGGCTTGTTACTAAGTAACAAATTGCCCTAAAATTTAGTAACTTACAATAGTCACATTATTTTCCTATGATTTCAAGGGTCCAGAATTTGAGAGGGAATCAGCTAAGGAGTTGTCATATGGCATCTCTTGCATGGCTGCAGTTCATTGTTGGCTGTGTTTTCAGTCATCTGAAGGCTTCACTGGGTTACATATTCAAGATGTTTGGGAGTTCAGAGCGAGGAATTCTCACACCACAATTACTGAGTCCTGAGAGAGAGCCCCTCAAGATCAAGGTGGAAGTAACAGAACCTTGCTGACTTTACTACATATGTCATGGAGCGTCACCTCTACTTCTTGCTCTTGGTTACAAAAGAACCATTAAGCCCAACTCAAATTCAAGGAATGGTAAAATATTTTTCTCCTTCCATTGGTAAATATGTCAAAAAATAGTGGTCAGTTTTAATTTGTCATATAAGGGTTCCACAGATTTCATTAGCTTGTCAAGATGTCTATGGCTTAAAAAAATCTTAAGAATATCTTCACTAAAAAAAAAAAACAAAATTCTGCTCTGTAGAATATGCTTAAGAACATACTTAGATAAAAGAAAAAGTGTTCTTTATTAAAATGAGTGTAGATGATATCCAAGGTAGCTTACAGCCAGCTACTGAACCATTCTGTATAGGTATTCCAAGTTGTATTGATCTACAATCTAATAAAGACAAATTAACCCTTTATATTGAAAAAAAAGAAAAAAAAAAGGAAAATGTACTTAACCTTGATGAGTCAAAATGACAGAACTTAACTTTACCCCCAAACCAGAAGAGCAAGCAAACAGTTTCATAGTGGTGAAAGCATCTTGCTTATGGGGAGATAAGACTTGTCTTCCTCTGTTGAATGTAATTAAAAGAGATGGGAAAGAAACATGAAGAGGGCCTCTATTGCCTCTCAAATGCGCTGCAGTGATGGATCAAAGAGATGGGAACTGACACCTCCCATCTCCGTGACATACAGAGTAGAAACACAGTCAATAAGATGGCATGTTCATTGATGTGCAAGTCCTCTTCCCCTATCAGGGGGAAAAAGATGAAATTTGACAGCACTCCCTTACTAATTTCTCACCTTTTCCCACCTCACCTCTTTCCACAGGTAGAAGATTTTGATTAGGAAAGATTTGAAGCTGTATCTATGGGATCTTTGGTGGTATATTTATCTAGGTCTTTAGATAAGAATGTTAGCATGTTCATTTAGAGCCTCCAACTAAATGCAGGCTATGGAAGTTATTATCATGTGAAAGAAACAACTCATTGGTTAGAAGACTTGCAAATATAAAAACCTGATATATCATAACTGCTTCATTTAGGAGGTATCTCTGCCATGGAATACAGCTACTATGAGTCAGTACGGGTTTCTTACATGTACCCTGGAGGCCTAATTTGGAAGTATGGAGTATTTGAGGTTCTAAGTAATAACTGTAAGCCTCTTAAAGGCAAAAGCAATTTTTCAATAATCTTTAATCTCTTGTATCTATCAGCATCTGGTATATAGAAGGCCTTTAATAAATGATTGATGAATGAATAAATAATGGTTGAATGAAACTGTCTAGAGAACTGCAAACACTAGTAGGTTCCTACAGAATAAAACACAAGCTATTTTGTTAACTTATAAAACCCTGTATTCTCTGAGCTCAGGCTAGTTGCCTGGGCCTATCTCTCATTACTGATTTCTTGCTCAACAAACTAAAAAACCATAAAGAAACTGCAAATGTATGGGCTGCTCTCACTGTCAATATGTGGACAAGGCTAATTTGGTAAGTGGTCAGAGAAATTCCTCTACAAGAAGAAAATATTTGAACAGAGAGGCAAAGAATAAGACAGAGTCAGCCATATGAAGATTCGCAAGTGGGGGCTGAAATCGCAATTCAGGCTGACAGCACAGCGAGTAAAAAGGAGTGAGGCTTGATTTTTTTGTTTGTTTGTTTGTTTGTTTAAACAAGTAGACAGCTGGGGTGACTAGGGGATAATGAATGAAGGAGTAGAGCTATGCAAGATGATGTCAGAGATAAGAGAATTTGGTAGGGTCCAGGTCGTATAGAACCTTGAAGGTTAAGGCTTAGGAGCTGGGATCGTGCTATAAGTGGAATGAAAATTCATTTCATTATATTAGTGGGGCATTATCAGATTTGTTTTTTGAAAAGACAATCCCTTGCAGAAATACAAATGTGGGCTGGGAGAACCCAATTAGAAGGCAACTGTTCATGTGAAATAAATGGTATAGATGAGGATGGTGGTAGCCAATATGTGGGAGGGAAGTGAAGCTATTTTATACATATTTTGGAATCAGAGCCAACGAGGTTGTTTAATGAGATGGAGGAATAAAGTGTAAATGGTTAATTAATTTAAAAAATGTTTACATTTATTGGTAAACAAATAGAAATGCACATAAATAAAACAACACTAAAATGTAATTTTTTTCCTATTGAATGGCAAGTGTTTTAAAAAATGGTAAAATCCCAAAATTTTATGGGTTTTGAAAACCAACCTAATTGCCCAACAATTGAGGATCAGTTAAATAAATTATAGGGCACGCATATGTTTAAATGCTCCATGGCCATTAAAAATGATGTTGTGGAAGAACATTTAATGACATGGAAAATGTTCACAGAAAGTTTTATCTGTTCAACAACCAGCTGTCAGGGTTCATGCTTCTTGTTAAATACCAAATGGATTTGCAGTGAAGAGAAATGTTAATATCTTTAAAATGTGCTGAAGAATTTCTCTGTGGGAGGGGACTCCCTCTCTCCTTTTTTTTTATTTCTTTTAACATGCCTAGCAAATTTCTTTGGATGAAAGTGAGCCCCCAGAGACATGCACTATCATGATGCAAGGTTAACAGATGAGGAGACAAAACTTCCTTCCAGCAGAAGTAAATAGAAATGTTGGGAAAGAGCCTTGACATGGAGTCTAACAAGTGGCTCTATTATTTTTAATCTGTAGCAATGCAGGATGGATCAGAGTCTGTGAATTCAGGATGATAAAGCAAGTCATAAACTTAATCAAAACATCCTAATGACCATAAAAATATAATTTTCCCCATTTAATAATCTAACCCCCTTAGGAATTTGCAAAGATTCTGAAAAGGGCTTCAAAAGGCAAAATAATCTCTACTCAGTCATTAAAAACACCGTATTTCAGATTATTAAAGGTAATTATAGCACCAGCAGTGGTGTGTAGCACTAACACTACACTCTGTGACTGGACCTCATGGGAAGGTCCTGGCTTCACATCCCCGAATCTCTCTGTGCATTATGGGTACACACTTTGCCAGCAATTGGGTAAAGGCCCTGTAGAGGGTACCTATCTCTTTTTTTCCCTTATCTTTTTCTCTTTCATAGAAGAAATCAGTAAACTCTCAAAAAAATTTGAAAGAAGAGAGAGTTATATCCTAAGGATAGAGACTTAGAATTTAACCAGTATAAACATTTAAGTCTTCAGTTTTGTTTTGTTTCTTTTATTTTTTTAAGAGAGAGACTTTTGCTATAGTGTGCATATATTCTCCGGAGAGACAAAGACAGAAGATAAGTCACCCCCTCCTGGGGGGATGACCATGCCACAATCCCTTCTCCTTCATTCTCTTCTCAGAATTTTGAGTATACACACATATGAGCCCAACATGAGTTTCAAGTTGCTGGGTCTTGGACTCGAACCACATTCCAACATATAAGAGTCCAGCAATGTAACCATTACACCATCTGCTAGTCCCACAATATTTTAATATATTGTTAAAAATAAAACTTTCCAACACGTGCCATAGTATTATATCATATAAATAGCTGTCAGGCACTGGGCTGAGTATCACATGCACTATCTCATATAACCTACAACTACCTTGGAAGGCAAATACACATACTTTTATAGCTCCACCGGGATTAGGACAGAGTTGGTATATGCTTCATCTTTGTATCTTTGGCATGACCAAATATTGAGTTTTTGGAAAAGTCATGATGTATTTTTTTCTATGTTTTTCTATACAAAAATAGATGATGACTTTTTCAAGAACCTAATAGAACTCAATTAAGTACGTGATTATTACTATCATCATTACTATCATTTTATTATTGTTATCAATATTATTGCTGTTATTATTATTCTTCATGTTCTTAAAACTGACATTTTGGACACTATGTGAAGCATTTTGTGTGCATTAAAGCAGTTAGACATAATTATTTCCTTTTAGAACACAAGGACTTTAGTACTCAAAGTGAAAAGCTACTTTTACAAAAATATTAGAATTTAAATACTAATTTATCTGATATTATATCTGATAATCAAAACTAGTGCTCTTAGTCCCCAACCTTTGCTGCCTTCCTTGGTAGGATCTTTGTAAATCTTGGGCCATCTTTGTCTAGTGGGAGAACCTTGGTCAGAATTTATCTTCTATGGATCCTATCAAGATACAGTTTTCTTGGCCAAGTCTGGCAGCACAGTCAGTAGCAAACTGAACTGTACTGCTAGAGGTCACAGAGCCAACTGCGAGTTTGGATCTGTACTGAAAATACACCAGGTATGTGCATGTACCTGAAATCATGAACAGCCGGAGGGCTGAGGACGGGGGATCGCATGTGACAAGACCCTATTGAAAGTGCTTCTCTCTGCCTTTGTCTCTCTTACATGCACTCTCTATCATGAATAAAACAGCAAAAAGTAATGAGAAGATACAGTTTTCTCCACTACATAGAGCAACATCTGCCTTATGAATCCCTCAAATCACGTTTGCTCTTTTTCACCCCAAAAGGCTGCCACCCTCTGTCACATGCCCTGTCTGAAGGGTTATTTCTGGGGAAGAAATGTAAAAGGTAAATTATTGCTCCTGCTACAAAACAGTTCACAGTAGATCAAAATTCTTATTTCTCTGCCAATGCCCTATTTTCCAGGGCACTTTCAAATACACCTGCAAATAAAGCAATCCATGGATATCTTGGTTGTTCCAGAGAACTGGCACTGCTCCTGGTTGCTGGCTTTAATGAAATGGTCAGCTCAGTGGAACACGTGGAAGCGGTCAGCCTGACGCTTCCTGGGTCTAATGTTGATTACAAATGAAAATGCTCTCAGCATCATCTGGTCCGCTCATTCTGACTGTTAATATATGCCTCCAGGGAGAAAGAAGAATCTGCTGTACCTCCTGATGCCCAGAAACCAGGGTGAGAAAAACAGCTCTTCTTGCAGTAGAAATAGGGAAATGTTTTATTATGAACACAGGGAAACTAATGAAAACCAAACCTGGACAAAAGTATTACATTTTCTGGGGGAAATGATTTTCCAAATCTGAGGCTGACATATGCGGTATAAATTAAGGTAATTTGGAACACTGATTGCTTTTTCATGTATAAGGACCTGGTAAATATGCTGATCAAAATCTTCATTTTGCATAGACAAGAATGAGCAATGTTATACAGAACCCAGCAAGCAGTAGGAAGAGAATCATATGACTGCTCATTCAATCATTAATTAATTGAACCATGAAATAATTCATTCATGCATTCCTTTATTATATCTCTCATTTGTAGAGAAAATTCGAGTAACTTGCAGAAGGAAACTTAATTTAATAAAACCAGGTTCCAAAAGGAAATAAATATAAGAATCAGAAAACAAAGATACTGGTGCAGAATTAGACCTACAAAATTCTTGACCAAAAAAAAAAAAAAAACAGGAAGAAAATGGAGATAACATACTAGGGTTAACTGGGAATTTTTATTCTTTTATTTTTTTTAGACATTTTTTTCTTTTTTCTTTTTTTGGAGAGGTTTTTGCTATAGGGCACGTGCGCTTGCCAGACAGACAGAGACAGAGAGACAGAAAGCGAAAAATCATCCCCCAGAGGGGATGGCCACACCCAATCCCTTCTCCTCCATTCTCCTCTCAGGATCTTGGGCACATATGCACACACACCCAGCATGAGGTTAAGCCACCAGGTTCGGGCCTCAAACCATGGTCGACTACATGGGAGTCAGTAACATAGCTATTACATTAACTGCTGGTCCCAAGAGATTTATTTTTCTTGCCCTAGGGTACATAAGCTCATGAGAGAGAGAGAGAAAAAAAAAATACAGTGAGAGATAAAGTGAGAAATTTCCCCCTAGGGAGGATGGCCACATCACAATCCCTTCTCCCTCATTCTCCTGGGATCTTGAGCAGTCTGGGATATGAACTGTGGTCAGCCATGTGAGAGTCCAGAGACATAACCACTACATCTTCTGCTGGCCCCAGGGAATTGTTATTCTAAAGATACACATTACCCTGTAAGGAAAAACTCCCCTTGCTGATAAATGTAACAGAATTATTGGGAGGGAATAATTTAGAAATGACTCCTGAATTATACCAGTATTTGTCCCCATGAAAAACATTGTGTTAAAGGTAAGAATATTGAAATGATGCCTAATGCCTAACTTTGAGCTTTTTGATGATGACAGTAAAAAGAGACATCCAATGTTACACATGAAGGATCTCCAAAAGTTCATGGGACGTGTGTATTATAAAAATTATACATGCCTTTCAAAAATTTTTATGCCAAAATAAACTCATACTTTAATTCTTTCTGTACACTTCTGAAGTCTCATGGTATAATAAAAGAAAATGGAAATTTTAAAATATCTTTCTGAGAAAAATAATTTATGCAGCTTTGAATTCTGAAAGAAATTGATTATTCAAGTATTCATCTAAACATCAGAAGAACATCAATAATTAAGAGAACAGGATTCTTTTTTTTTTTTTAGTAGAACAGGATTCTAAAGAGAAGATACATAGTGTTTTTTTCAAAAATTAACTTGATTTTATCCATAGCTATAGAAAATTGATTGGATAGTACAACCAATATCTATATATCTTCCAGATTTCATATCATCTTCCAGATTTGATCATTTTAACATTCATATTTAATTTGTCTGATTTTTACTTAAATGTGCTAAAGTAAAATTAAGATAATATTATGCCATTTCACCCATAATGTTTAAGCATATATTTTCAAAAAATAAGAGCATTATATTTATAAATTCTGAATACCATGATCATATCTAGTAAAATTTTTCTAAAGTCCCACATCATTATCAAATACTATAACTGTATTCAGATTTAATCATTGCCTCAAAAACTAATGTAGGTGAAATATCAAAAGACATATAATTGTAAGTGAGATAGTGGATACAGTATTCAAGTTTCAGATCATGAAACACATTTAGATGAATTCATAATACTCGTTGGTATTATTGAAATACCAAGACTTGAGGCCAGCAGATGGTGTAGTGGTTATGTCACTGGACTTCCAAATCCTTGACCTGGTGGCTTCAAAATCACTCCAGGCACATGTGCCTGGTAGGAGAATGGAGGAGAAGGGGTCGCAGCATGGCCACCCCACTGGGGACTGATTACTCACTTTCCCTGTCACTATCTCTGTCTCTGTCTCTCTCTCTCTGGAAAACACACACAACCTAAGGCAAAAACCTCTAATAAAAGAATACCAAGACTTTAGGATACCTCTTAACCTGGCAGAATCTATGAGATCTCTTATGAATGAGATTGTAGGCAGGCTTATGGGAAATAATCATGACTTTAAGATGTTTCTTATAAAACATAATACTGTTTTTGTTCTTTTTTTTATATTGAAGATAGGTTTTACCTAACATAAACAAGTGCAAAACTCAGTGGATTTTGACACTCCGATCCACCCCAATCAAACTGTAAGCTATTTTCTTCACTTCAGCAACTTTTCTCATGTTCCTTACACAGTATCATTCATCATGTACTCTTTGGTATCTGGAGTGTTTTCAAAACTCAGGACAAATTGGACATTCCTAATCTCAAAATCAAATATCAAAAGTGCTCCAAAACTTGAAATTTTGAGTGCCAACATGATGTCATAAGTGGAAAATGTCACACCTGGTCTCATGTAACAGACCAGAGTTAAAAGCTACACAAAAGAAGTTTTGTCTACCTCTACTTTCAAATAAGGTATACATGAAACATCAATGGATTTTATATTTAGACTTTATTCTGATTCCCAATATATCTTATTATGTATATGTAAATGTTCTGAAATCCAAAATGTCTGTAATCTAAAACACTTATACTTTTTAGGATTTTGGACTAGAGTTAATATATAAAATGCTGTTGAAATTCATACATGTTTTTGCAAGTATCAGCAGTTTATTGTGTTTTATTGATGCATACTATTCACTATGAAAGTCATAATTTGTGACTTTTGTTAGTAAACATCTGGATTTTTATGAGTCTTTTGCTCTTATAAATAAACCTGCTATGGCTATTCTTATAGGAATAGCTTTGTTCATGTACATGTTCATCTTCCTTGGTCAAATGCTAAGGAATGGAATCACTAAGTACATGTTTAACTTTATAAGAAACTGCAAAATTGTTTCCAAAGAGGCAGAAATCATTTTACACTCCCACCTACAATAAATTAGTAGTCTAGTAATTGCATATTGCCATCTATATTTGGTACAATCATTTTGATTTTGGCCATTTTAGTGAGTGTGCAGTGGTATGCCAGTGGTGTGGTTAAACATATTTTCATGTCCATTTTATTGGGCTATTTATCTTTTACAGCTGAACTGTAGAAATTCGTTTCATATTCTAGATAGAAGTTCTTGTAGTGAAAACTTACTCTTGTTTGTGGTTTGCATTTTCATTTTTTAAACTGATGTCTTTTAACATCAGAGCTTTTAATTTAAGGCCTTTTTTTTTTTTTTTATACTGAATGCTGGTGGTATCCAGGAAATGTTTGCTTACAAAAGGTAATGAAGATACTCTCCTTATATTCTTGTAGAAGTTTTATAACTTGAGTAGTTATGTTGAAATTTATGGTCTCAAATTGATTTTTATATGTAATGTTTTTTGCCTAATAGATATACGATTGTTTCAATACTATTTTTGAAGAAACTATGCTTTTCCATGAAATAACCTAAGTGGCTTGATACGTAGACTTTCTGAAAAAATTAACTGAGTATGGGCAGATTTATTCCAGACTTCCCCCCTTTAACCACTTTATTTGTCTATACCTAATAGGAAAACCATCTTGATGACTACAGATTTATAGTAACTCTTAAGTTAGCCACTTATCACTTTTCCAAATCTGTTTTTTAAGGCTGTATTAGCTATTCTAGGTCTTTTGTCTTTAAAATTTTCAGAACAAACTTGTCAATTTCTACAATGAATTATTGCTAGAAATTTGACTGGCATAGCCTTACATCTATATAGATGTTTTCAGGGAGACAAATGTCTCAAGAACACAAAATCTTTGAATTAATGATCATGATATATCTCTTCATTAATTAGGTTCTAAATTTCATTCTGTGGTATGTTTTAGTTTTCAATAAAGAAAGTCTGCAATTTTATGAGAATTTTTCTCTATTTTTTATATTTTGATCCTAATTATAAATAATATTTTAAATTCACCTCCTCAATAATTTCTTACTCTTATTTAGATATGCATTTAATTATATATTGAACTTGTATACTGCAAAATAGCCTAATCTATGTAATAGTTCTAAGAACTGATTTGTAATGTCTTTAAGATTTTCTGTATCAATATCATATCCTCTTTGAATAAAAAGATTTTTTTTCTCTAAATTCTGTACCTGTTATTTCTTTTCCATGCGTTAAGTAACTGTGTTGGATACTCAGTACAAGTTTAAATACAAATGGCAAAAGCAGACATCTTTGAATTGTTCTCAAATTTAGGGTGTATAAATGTGCAGTATTTGACCCTTAATGCTAGCTCTTTGTTTTTTATGCATGTCATTTGTCAAATTCAGAAATTGGCTTCCTTTTCTACTTTGGTGAAAGCTGTTATCATGGCTTGTGTTTAAATTTTTCCAAATGACTTTCTCACATTTAATAGAAATATATATATATATATTCCCATCATTTTTAGTGTCATAATTTTCATTGACTTATTTTTTAACATTGATCTAAAGTTGCTTTTCTTGAAAAAAAATACCAGTTGATCATATTTCATCGTTCTAATATTTCAATAGGCAAATTTGATAATATTTTGGTAATTATTTTTATCTATGTTTAGAATGGACATTGGTCTATGGTGTATTTATTTATTTATTTATTTAAAGTCTGGTTTTGTTATTAGGTTTTCAGTGACCTCATGAAGCCCATTTTCTATTTTAAGGAAAAATAGGTGAGATTGCTAGTTTGTTAGTTTTTGTTTGTTTGTTTGTTTTCTTCACATTTATTTCTTTCTGTCTTTCATAAGACAGAGACAGAGGACATACAACCTTAACAGAGTCCTTGCACTGCAAGCTACTTCAGCACTAGCCATCCCCAGCTCATGGGCATGTGCATCACTGGAATGTTCCATGAGGTCTCAAGACACAAACCCAGATCCTCCCAGCTGGGTTAGCCTTGGAGAGAGTTGTATTTCTCCTCTCCCACTGTCTGGCTTCCAACATTGCCATTATTTCTCTTACAGTGATTGAGAGAAACAATTAATAAATCCGTCTGCACCCGATATTTTATGACAAACACTTCAATTATTTATTTGTTTGTATAAATAAAGAAAGAAGAGTTTATATAAAAAAGTGTTTTAAATTCTCCTCATGTCATTTTGGAAGTCTTGACAGATTGTCTAATTGTTTTGGTGCCACCAGAGTTCACCAACTTTCTTTATCTTTTCAACAGTGAACTTGAGGCTTTATTGATTTCTGGCTTCCAACATTGCCATTATTTCTCTTACAGTGATTGAGAGAAACAATTAATAAATCCGTCTGCACCCAATATTTTATGACAAACACTTCAATTATTTATTTGTTTGTATAAATAAAGAAAGAAGAGTTTATATAAAAAAAGTGTTTTAAATTCTCCTCATGTCATTTTGGAAGTCTTGATAGATTGTCTAATTGTTTTGGTGCCACCAGAGTTCACCAACTTTCTTTATCTTTTCAACAGTGAACTTGAGGCTTTATTGATTCATAGACCATTTTTAATTTTGTTAATTTCTCCTTTTCTCTATTACTTGCTGGCTTCTACTTGATTTTAGTTCTTTTTCATTTCTTTTTAATGTGGAAATTTTGGGTAATTTATTTATGCCTTTCTCCTTCATAATAGTGGGTATTTAGAAGTGTAAGTTTTCTTTTAAGGACTGCTTTAGCTGCACTCCACAACTTTTGATAAGCTGTGTTTTTGTTACCCTTCAATGAAAAATACTTTCCATTTTCCTTGTGACAACTTCTTTAACGCATTTGTATTTCAAGTCTGGTTTTGCTATTAGGTTGCAAGGGACCTCATTAAGTAAGTTAGTTGTGAGTTGTTTAATTTGAAAAGGTTCCAAACTATCCTAGATATCTTACTTTTCAAATTATGATTTAATCATATTGTGATTAAGAAACATACTCTGTAGTATTTTGATCTTCTTAAGTCTACAGATAGTTGTTGCATGGCTCAGCAGTGAGTCTATAGCAATGACTATTCCAAGTGTACTTGAGGAAAATGTAAGTCCCGTGTTTGTAGGGTCAGTGCTGTTTAGTTGTTTACTCATTTCAGATTGGTTTATAAGCATTCGATTCTTCTCTGTATTAGCACTTCATCTACATTCCCTATCAATCAATGATATAAAAGTTTCAAAACCTCCTGCTTTGGCTAAGTTCTAGTGTATTTCTCCTATACTTTGGTTAAATGCCTTACTCATGCCTATCGAAGTTTTGTTATTAGCTACACATATATTCAGGATTTACAATTCGTGATTAGTTGACACATTGCATGGTGAAATACTCTACCTTTTCTCTTACATATTTTTTGTCCTGACCTAAATTTTATTTTCTTCTGATGTTAACATAGCCACATCAACTTTTATAATACTTATTTTTGTGAAAATCTTTTCCATTTATTTTATCCCACATTGCCAATGTCTTCAAAAGGAAAGTGTCTATTGTTAATAGCAGGGGGCTATAATATTAAATTATTATGCTCTGGTTTAAATCTAATACCTTGCTATTTATTTTCTATTTTACTATCTGTATATTTTAAAATATATGTGTGTATGCATTACATATAATTTAAACATCTCTAATTGTAAAGTTCAGTGGTATCACGTACCCTCATGTTGGGCAATAATCCCAACCATTCAATGTCAGAACACTTTTCATTTTCCAAAACTGAAGTTTTGTACTCATAAACCAATTCTCTCTTTTCTAGCACCAAAATGAGTTTGTGGAAATCACTATGTAATTTTAAATATTCCATCTGTCTTTTCATTTGGGTACATGCACATACACTTATACACACAAAAGTATATATTTATATAGCTATATTAGTTTCTTTTTATATTGAAATATATATTTCACTTATCATAGTTTAATTTATATGCAACTTCAGATATAATGCAATCATCTTATTGCAGAATTCCATGTATGACCTCTTCCATTCCTTTGCTGTTATTGTCATGCATTATATTCAGTTAAATCAGTTTATTTTAAAATAAATGAAGAGAGACCAGCAGATGGCATAACGGTTACATCACTCACTGGAATCCTATGTAGTGAACCATGGTTCAAGTCTTGGACATGGCAACTTAAACTCATGTGTGTGTGTGTGTGTGTGTGTGTGTGTGTGTGTGTGTACTTGCCCAAAATCCTGGGAAGAGGATGGAGGAGAAGGGATTGTGGTTTGGCCATTCCCCCTCAGGGGTGATTTCTTGCTTTCTGTCTCTCTGTCTCTCCTGTGAGTGCATTCATCCTATAGCAAAAATCTCTCTCTAAAAAATAAATAAATAAAAGAAATGAAGGAAGAAATGGTTTACATTAACTTACATATTTTCTATTTCTACTGCTGTTCTTTTTCCCCTGTAGAACCAAATTTTCATATGACTTTATATCTCTTAATACTGAAGATCCTGGTTATTCCATATACTGTGTGTCTGATCGAAGACATTTCATTTGTTTGTTTATATGAACATATCTTTATTTTGCAACATACTTTCGGTATGTAGGAAATACTATGTGGACAGTATTTTTTGTTTTTATGTTTTTCTCCTAGCATCTTAAATTTGTCATTCCATTATCTTTTAACCTCCTTTTGGCGTGGCAAAATGTGAGCTTTCATTATTGTAATTGTTCTCTTTTATGTAATGTCTCTCTTTTCCTCTTTCTGTTTTTTTTTCTTTTTTTAAAAGAAAAACAAATTCTGTCCAGCTTTTTTCAGCTTTCTGATGTCATAAAATTGTTTTGTTTTTCCAGTTTTTATTATTGTTATGTGGATATTTAGTTTAACGTAACATACTCTGCCATTACCAGAGAGAAGAACTGGGGGAAAAAAAAAAAAAAAAGGTGAGACAGACATGTAGAAAAGTCATGAGACCATCACCCCACCGGGACTGATTAATCTGATTAATGAAAGAAACAAAGGAGATACCAGAAACGTAAAGTATCTTTTTGCCTAACTCAAGGGTTTAATAACCAATCAACCAGAGACAGCTACATTCCCTGTAATCTACAACCAACGTATGGTCCCCTGAGTGCTTTCCTCAGCACCCTTGGACCTCCCAGCCAAAAGTCAAATAAAAACCCAGCCCAACTTACACCGGGGCTCTCAACTCTGATTCGCTGTGCCAGTAAGATTGGGAGATCTGGCTGGAGCATGAATAAAAGTGACCCTTGTGTGTTTAAAAAGAAAAAAAATACTTAACGATTTTTTTTTTCGCTATTTCTGAAGAACTTTATTCTTTTGTGTTGAACATTGTGTTTTGATATATGATTTTCATTCTGTCTAAAAAAAATCTTTAATATTTCTTTTAAATCAGGTTAGCTCATGACAGGGTGCTGTCAGCACTTATTATTTGAAAAAATAATTTCGCCTTCATTTTCAAAGACGTGTTCACTAGGTATTGAATTTTTGTGTCTATATATATATATGCATATATATATATAACTTCAAGATATTTCATTATATTCTGGCATGCAAATATTCAGAAAAATAGTCTGTGAGCATTTTTATGTTTGTTACACTTAAATACTATGTCTTTTTATTTCCCTCTGGTTAATTCTAAGAATTTTCTCTTTATTTGTTTCAGGAATTTGATTTCTTTCAGGAGTCTGATCATCGTATTCATTGGTGTTTAGCCTTCTTAAGTTTGGTTGAGCACATTGGAGAGGTCAGTTTACAGTTTTACTGAAATTTTGAAACCTTTTAGCCATTATTGCTTCAAGTACCTTTTTTGAACCTTTCCTCTCCTTTGAGGATGTGTATGTGAGATATGTAAGGTCAGGGGAAGGGAAAAGAAACATGGCCGAGGGACCAGCAGTTAGCGTAATGGCTATGTCGCTGGACTCCCACGTGGTCGACTGCAGTTTGAGTCTTGGACCCGGTGGCTTAAACTCACGCCCGGCGCGTGTGCGTGCGTGTCCAAGATCCCGAGAGGAGAATGGAGGAGAAGGGATTGCGGCGTGGCCATCCCCACTGGGGGGTGATTTCTCGCTTTCTATCTCTCTGTCTCTCTCTGTCTGGCGAGCACAGGTGCCCTATAACAAAAAGAAAAGAAAAAAAAAAAAAAGAAAAGAAACATGGCAGAAACATTACTGCCGGCAGAACTTTCCTGTTTTCTCCATCTGGCCAGTCACCACCAACGAACGGGTGACTCCCATGGCCTCTGACCAGGCCTGCTGAGGGACCTCACCGGAGCGCAGAATAAATTATGCTGGTTTTATTAAAACCCAAGGTCTGATTCTGGTATTTTCTGTTTTGCTGCTCTGACGCAGCAGCCGCTCCCAAATCAAACCTAACAATATAGTTTGCTGTAGTCTGATAGGTCACGTAGGCACTGTTCACTTTTCAAACTTTTGTTTTTCTTGTATGTGCAGTGGTTGGACTGCATATGTCCCAACATTCACTCGTTCAAACTAAATCCCCATTTTAGTGGTGTTAAGAGGTAAGACCTTTGGGGAGGTGATTGGGCCATGAAGGCTCTTCCCTATTAAATGGGATATTTCGTCTTATTTTAAAAAAATAGACATAAAAGGGCTGTATTTGTCCCTTTTGACTTCCCCTTCCACTATGTGAGGACATAGCTTTTGTCTATTCTAGGGGACTCAGCTACTAGGTTCTGTCTTAAAGCAGAGAGTAAACTTCACCAGAAGCTGACCCTAATACAAATTTGATCTTGGACTTCTGAGGCTCCAGAACTATTGCAAATAAATTTCTGTTCTTTATAAACTACATAGTTTTATATATTTTGTTTCTGCAACATGAATGGTCTAAGACACTGTTAGTCTGTTCATTAAATTTGGATAGTTTCTAGTCCTTGAATATAAGGTCTTTAATATTTTTTATTTCTTGTGGCAATTAATCCTATCAAAAGATTTATTCTCTGATACTCTCTTTTCACCTCTGTAATTTAAATTTAATTCTTTTAAAAATATATCCTACTTCTCTCATCATTGTACTCACATTGTTCTTTAAATCCTTGAGCACATTGAATGCATTTATAACAATTGTCTTAAAATCAAGGACCAGCATATGGCATAAAGGTTGTGTCACTGGATTCTGAAATAGTCAGCCATGGTGTGAGTCCCAGATCCAGCAGATTGATACTCATGCAGGGTGTATGTGCATGTATGCCCAAAATCCCGAGAGGAAAATGGAAGAGAAGGGACTGCAGTGGCCATCCTCCCTTACCTCCGGGAGGTGATTTCTTGCTTTCTGTCTTTCTGTTTGTTTTGTTTGTTTGTTTTTGTCTCTCCAGTGAGCACACAAGCCCTATAGCAAAAATCTCTCTAATAAATAATAAAAATCTCTATTTGATAAACCAATCATTTTATCTATTTCCAGATTTACTTCTATGTACTGGGCTTCCTCCAGCTTATGTGTCACATTTCCCTGCTCTCAACATAATGGTAGTTTTTCACTGGATGCTAAATGCTACTAACTTTACAGGATAAAGTCCTAGTTTTTTTTCTTTTTTTTTTTTTTTCCGAGAGGTTTTTGCTATAGGGCGCATGCACTCACCAGCAGACAGAGAGACAGAAAGCGAGAAATCACCCACCCGGGGGATGGCCATGCCACAATCCCTTCTCCTCCATTCTCTTCTCAGGATCTTGGGCACGCACATACACGTGCCCGGTATGAATTTAAGCCACTGGGTCCAGGACTCGAACCACGGTCTACTACATGGGAGTCCAGCAACATAGCCATGATGCTAACTGCTGGTCCCAGTCCTAGGTTTTTGTAGTATTCCTCTTTAGCAAGTTATTCTCTAGAGTGGATTTAGTTCACAGCAGAATTTAAAGGCAGTTACACACACTCTCCTGTATCCTCTACCTCCACTCATACATAGCCTCTGCCATTATCATCATCCCCCACCAGACTGGTTTATTTGTTACCATCAATGAACTTACCTTGACAGATCATTATCACTCAATGATGTCCATACTATACACTTAGTGTTTTTATATTATATATATAGAATAGGTTCACCACCTTAAATAGCCTTAATGCTCTTCCCATTCATCCATCCATCCATCTCTCCCCACAGCCTCTGGAAACCACTGATTTTATCACTGCCTCCATAGTTTCATTTTTTCTAGAAGAGTTCATGTAGTCAGTTATATAGTATATAATCTTTTTAGATTGACCCTTTTTGCTTAATAATATACATTCACGTTTCATCCTTACCATTTTATGGATGGATAGCATATTTTTAATTAGCATGGAGTAATTCTAAGGTCAGGATGTACCATGATTTATGTATCAATTCACCTACCAAAGGACATCTTGAGTGCTTCCAAGTTTTGACAAACACACATCGTGTTCTGTTGAAAAGTATTGGACTTTGTTTTCCGGACAGTTAAGTTACTTATGGAATATATTGATCTTCTTGAGTTTTTTTCTTTTAAGAATTTCACCCTAGGGCTAGATTAGCCTCACTCCCACTGTGTTTTCTATCTGTGTTATTCATTAAAGGTCTTTATTTTCAATATATATTCTTCATTATGATCAAGCAGAACTTGACAATCTCCTATTTTTTGTTTATTTCAGGGACTTTTCCTCTTACAACCCCCACCACTCCAACTATTCATTCTTTTCTTGGAGTTTCAACCTTTGCATAGCATGTCTTTACTATTCAACAAAAGATAATGAAGCTTACCCACAGATTTCTGAATTTTTTTCTAGGTACAGTTCCTCTCTGCTTAATAAATTCTAGCCACCTTTACATTCTCTAACTCTGACTTCTTTAGTGAGCAAAATTTCAGGACTCTTGCTTGTAAAACAGCCCGCCATACATAGACACACCCTCACACACACACATACACACACATGAAAACATGCACACACACACAAACACACACACACATACACACAAACCCCTTGATTTATTCTTGGTCCACAAAGTGTTTTCAACTAAAAACCTAGGTTAATCTTAAGGTTAACCTCAATTGCTCTCTTTGTTTCAGGGAACACACTCTTGATCTGCTTCATAGATAATACTGGAAAATGATTGCTTAATAAATTTTGGTAATGTACTTTTTACAGAAAGAGTAGAAATTAAGTCCCCATTACTTCATTTTTACCAAAAAGAGAATTTCTAAGTTATTTACTTTTTTCAATACTGCATGTGTTTTCTCTTAGTCTTCTCAAGAGAATGGTTGCTTCTCAGAGTTGAAATAGGTTTAAAAGTTGAAATATTGATGTTTCCTGTATGAATCTCTAAGAAGTAGTTACCCACTTTTGGTGTGAATGTTTAATGAAGCATGAATCTCACTGCATATCATTAAGCCCATTTATTTTTAGGTAGTTTTAATTTTTAAAACATTCACCTTTTGATTACTTGAAATCTATCCTCTTAATTCTGTTGGATTACCTTTTTCCATCTCTGGATTGCTTTAAACTTGGATAAATTATAATTTTGCCATAAATACACATTTCCTAGTAACAATAGTAACTAACTTTTTCATTTTGATTTTTGAAATTGACATAGAATAACAGTACATGTTTGTACTATTGTTTGTCTAGAGTGATTTTTCAATATATGAGTACAATGTACAATGATTAAATCAGGGTGATAGGTATATCTATCACCTCAAGCTTCTGTTATTACCTTGTATTGGAAACATTCAAAATCCTGTTTTAGGTACTATGAAATATATAGTAAAAAATTTTAACCACATTTCCCCTACTGCATTTTAGAACATTAATTGTTTCTCTTGTTTACCTATAATTTTGTTTCCATCAATCAACATCCCTCTATACCCTGTCCCAATTTTTTCAAGTATCTAGAAGTCATTCTTTATCTTTAATTTTTCTGTAAGGTCATTCAAAATCCTGTTTTAGGTACTATGAAATATATAGTAAAAAATTTTAACCACATTTCCCCTACTGCATTTTAGAACATTAATTGTTTCTCTTGTTTACCTATAATTTTGTTTCCATCAATCAACATCCCTCTATACCCTGTCCCAATTTTTTCAAGTATCTAGAAGTCATTCTTTATCTTTAATTTTTCTATAAGGTCATTTTTTATTTTTTTATTTTTGGAGAGGTTTTTTGCTATAGGGTGCGTGCGCTCACCAGACAGACAGAGAGAGACATAGAGACAGAAAGCAAGAAATCACCCCCTATGGGGGATGGTCACACTGCAATCCCTTCTCCTCCATTCTCCTCTCGGGATCTTGGGCACGCACGCACACGCGCCCTGCGTGAGTTTTAAGCCACCGGGTCCAGGACACGAACCGCGGTAGACTACATGGGAGTCCAGCGACATAGCCATTACGCTAACTGCTGGTTTCCTATAAGGTCATTTTTTTTCAACTTATGTATACGTTGAAGAATATGTGGAGTTTCTTTTTCTGTGCTTGGCTTATTTCACTTAAAATTTCTCCTTAGCGGGGAGATTAATGTCTCTGTATTGACTGACATGCATGGCATTCCCTTTTGAAAAAGCAATGTAATACACTGTAAAGTTATATGTAATCCAATGTAATATAAAGAAGATTATGATGATAATAAAAAAAAGTAAAAAAAAAGAAAGAAAAAATGTTCTCCTTGTTCATCCTTTTAACTTCAAACGATCAGATTTCTTCTTTTTAAATGTTTGCATAGTGTTATGTTGCATATATGTACCACATTTTCTTTATATTTTTCTACTGATGGACACATAAATTAATTTTATATTGTAAATAGATCTGCAGTTACCACTAACATGCAAGTATCTTTATACATAATGATTTTCTTTCATTTGGATATGTGCCTACTAGTGGGATTGCTGGATTATAAGTAAGTTCTATTTTTAATTTTTTCAAGAAACTCCATATTGTTTTCCATAATGACTGTATGAATTTATGTTCCCATCAAGAGTCCTCATCAGCATTCATTACTTTAAAAAAAAATCTTCTTAATAATAGCCATTCTAAATGGGGTGAAGTTATATCTCATTGTGGTTTTCCTTAATAATTAGTGATGCCAAACATCTTTTTAATATGTTTGTTGAGTATGTGTGTCTTCTTTTGAGAACTGTTTATTCAAGCTATTTGTTCATTTGATAAATCAGGGTTTATTTATTTATTTATTTGTTTTTCTGCTAAGGTGTTTCTGTTCCTTGCATATGATGGTGATTAATCCTGTGCCAGATGTACAGTATTTTTTCCCATCCTATGGGTTGTATTTCATTCTTTTGTCTCTTCATTCTGTTGATTTTTTTCTTTGCTATGCAGAAAAATTTAGTTTGATAAAAATCCATTCTTTATTTTTGGTTTTGTTGTCTGTGCTTTTGAAGTTTTATTCAAAAACTTTTTGCCCATATAAATGGTGATATTTTAAAAATTTTTTTCATTTTATGAAAATTGTTTTTATCTGTTCTCTTATTAGAGAAGGAATAGCTGGTCCCATTTTCGAACATGGAAAAATTGAAATATGAAAGTCACAAACTGAGTTCTTGAAGAATTACCAGATATTAAGTCTCTTACAATTTATCATATGTTAATTAACTTCTCATGAAGAGTATAGTCCAAAAGACAAAACCAAATTATGTACAAGCAGATAGGTACCTTCAACCCAGAAATTAATTGCTATTAATAGCTACTTCCTAACTAGTTTGTTTGATTTGAACAGCAAGATAACCAGTGTTTTGAAAATGTTATAGGACAATGAGTCAGGTGACAGTATTCTGGGTACCTTGGTCAGTGTTCAATGATAGATTGGCTCATCACCTATTATGGTAAGTAAAGTTTTAATAAAAACCTAATTTCTTTATGTATTATCTATGGCATTACAATTACAGAATATAGTAGTTACCACAGAGGCCCTGTGGCACACACAGAGTCTAACATACATACTTTTCAGTCTTTTATAGAAAAAGAAGTGCTAGCCCTTGGAATAGATGGTGAGAATGCCTGGAAGGTGTAAGTTAATTGTTTAAAAGAATTAATGTCAAAACTGAATAACATTGAACATTGAATGGGAAAGATCTATGAGTGCATTGAATGGGCTGCAGAATTTATATTCAAGGTTTCTTATTTCAACAAATTAGTTTAAGATAATTATTCATAATAATCTTGCATGGTGACTCTGAGGAAAAGGCAGTCCTGTACTCATATACAATATAGTGGTAAGGCATGTACCCAAGACCATGTTAAGGACTAAAGTATTATTCAGTGCTGAAGTTTACAAATGTCTGGACACATATACAAAGAATCTTCATGTAGTTCATAGGAAATGTGTGCCATAAAAAAGTACGCATGTTTTTTTTAAAAAAAACATTGTACAAAAATAAACTTGTGACTTAATTTAATCCCCGCCCCCTAAATTTGTGAATTCTCCTAGTAGTTCAGAAGTAGAGTAGCCTATGGAGTCTTATTGAAGACGGTTGACTTTAGAGTTCATTCTGTAGGGGAAAAAAAAATCCTTCTACCCTATTGAGTTTTACAATGAGATTGTAGAAAAAAATAAAATAAAAGCATTAATAAGAAAAAAAACCCAGACATTTAATGACATGCATTTATGCATAGAAGAAAATTCAAAGGAAGAGTAGCTTTCAAAGGAAAAACTTAGAACCACAGCTTACGTAGCATTTCCGACAAAGAACAAAACATTTTTGGACAAGTAACAAGACAAAGATAAGGGACCTTAAATCTCCAGGACATCAAATTGTGGAAGAAAAATATATGGGAAACCCCTGGCAGATGAAGAATAGTAAGTAAAGTTTGTTATATGGATTTCTCTGGGGCTATCTCAAGGCTAATAAATATTTAAGGTCATCTCCAGTGATCAACCTTTGGTCATGATGGCAGAGAGAAAAGAAGAAACACATTTGTAAATGTACTTCCTGCTTTAGGCGTGGGGAGGGAGGTCAAAGATCTTTTCTTATATCTGTTGCATCTCAATTGCCTTTGGCTCAAAGTAATATTTATACCAAAGTGACACACTTTGCGGTGACGTATAATGCTACTTTTCAATTGTAACAAGATAAAAAGCAAGATATCGATTATCAACCAATAATCATTGTAATAATCAAACATGAGAGAAAAATTAAAATAGTGTGGAATAATGGTTGATACTGTTGGTTGTCGACCCTAATCTCAATTAGGTTTATGGTTGATTTTGATGAGGGCTGGTGGAATATGATTCCTACTTGGTTTGAAAGATAATTTAAAAATTATTGTAAAATATAGCATAATAAAATAAGACCCAGGTAATTGACTTGGGCAATGATCTATCCAAAATACATTTGGTATCATAAGTAAGATGAGAATCTAGTCTGAATTTTTTCCTAATAAATGTATGCCATAAATATCACCTGTTATTAAATAACCCATTTTAGCTTTCAACCACTGATTTAGCTATCATTTATTTCCTAAAGTCTAAATCCCAGTACACACTAGTATCTAACTTAAGAATTTTTAAATTTTAAATTTCTTTCTCCTTTTTGTCAATCAATATTTTGATAGAGAATCACATTATTTTACTTACTGTAGCTTTGAAAAATTTTAAATACACATGAGGTAATTCTCTGTTATTATTCTCTTTATAATAACATAATCATTATTGCATAGTTAAATTTCTAGTTGAACTTAATTTTACTAAAGTTTCTCCAAATTATTTTAAAAATCATAGTAGAAAAACATACATTTCTAAAATTTAGAGAAGATGTAAATGTTTCAAAATAATAGTGCCGTTTCATTCAAGCATATTTTTCTTTATAATTTTTTTGACTTCATATACTGCTATTAATATTACCTTAGAGACTTTTCTTTATTCTTTTTAAACTTATTTTTATATGTTTCAATGTTTATACCACTTTTATATTTCTTTTATTTTTTTGTTCATGAGGGGTTAATTTTTATATAAATTATAATTCATGATAGTTTATTTATTGATTCATATTTTTGAGGAATTAATGACTGAATATAAATTAAATAAGAAGAAAATATTACTTTAGACACTGTTGAATAAGGATCTATGAAAATACCACCTGTGCATTTTCTGGACTCTCATGATAACAATTGCTTTTGGTAGAATTTCTTAAAGTTCTTTCCACATCACTTACCCCATTGATTTTTAACTTCATTTCAGAGACATGAAATCTGAGGTTCTGATGGTTGACAGGATGCGCTCAAGAGCCCATAGTGACAGAAAGGTTTAGCTTGGATTCATATCAAGGTATACTAACTTTAGACTCAGTTCTCATTCCAAAATATTTATCAGATGTCTGCCTCCTTTGAAGATTTCTCTCAGCATTATCCAAGCAGAAATTGTAATAATGCATTTGAGTTCTCTTTGAGATTATGCCAATGCTATTTTTCAGAGGTGGGACAAAGACAGTCATGAAAGTTTTTGCTGAGTTGATGCTCAGCCTCTAGAGAGGGCAAAAGAAGGATCTGGGACCATAGAGAGATGTAGTATGACAGACCCACATAAACTAGTGGAGACAAGATGCATCTCATGTGTCCAGGTGTATTGAAAGATCTGTCACTCACACATTGGCTTATGAGGTAGAGGTAAGTTAATTTAAGTTAATATGCAGAAATATTTCTAATAACAACCTGTCAAGAGTGTATAGGGACCTATTAGGAGAGAAACATTTTAGGAGAAGAGAAATAGCAGAAAAGAACTGATAAATTAGCCATAAAAAAAAATTCTCCACTATAATCATAAGAGAGATGGCCAGAATTACTTTCTTAGTTGCAATTCATTTTAGAGTTAATCATGCTCTATACTTAAGAAACAACTATAACATCACAAATACCTGAGTTCAGGTCTCATTTAAACCATTTAACCTTTCTAAATATCAGTTTCTTTTTCTTTAAGGTGAAAATAATGATATTGAATACAATTGTGTGACTGGGATGATTGAGTTAATGTATATAATTAAAACATATATAACAATACAATTGATCATTGAGGGATTGAAGTGGTATATATTATCTGTGTAATCTATTCAAAATGATAAAAATTCAACTATTCTAGACAGAAGTTGCAGTAGCCTCAAAATTGAGTGCAGAGACATTATGATAATAAATATTAATGACCATGAGAGAATACGGGGACTACATTTATTCAACATTCTTTGAGTTTTTTTTTATCTAGCTGTGCTATTTTCAAGCTATTCAGAAAAATAACATCAAGTAACTTATGATTTTGAAAGCATAATATTTGCAGTAAACTTGAAAGATATGGGAGTTAAATCTATGTATTAAGAAGAATCAGAATGTTCATAATGTCCCATAGGCGTAGAAACCAATTTTAATCCAAAAATATTTAAAAGTTGGAGCTGTCCAAAATGGAATAGCAATAGCACTAATATATACTTAGAATTTACTATATGCCATGATCTCTCCTAGGTAAGAGGCTGACACTATTGCATGCCATCCTCAAAATAACTTGATGAGATAGGTATTATTTTCCCTACTAAAACCAATAAAATGCCCAAGAATTGGAGATAACTTGTGTTTAATGTCACAGAGTTAACAGTAACAAAGCCAGTATTACCATCTTTCTTTCTTTTTTTTTTTCTTTTTTAAGGTCTGGCCATAGGGAACATGTACTTGCCTGAGAGATACAGAGAAATATAGAGGAAAAGTGAGAAATAACTCTGCAGGGGAGATGGCCATCCTACAATCTTGTCTCTTCCATTCTCCTCCCAAGATTTTGAGCACATATGCACATGCACCTAACATGATTATCAAGCCACCAGTTCTGGGACTTGAACCATGGTAGGCTTTGTAGGAGTCCAGTTCCTTAACCACCATGCCATCTACTGTCCCCAAATTAATATCTTTCTTAAACCAGAGATTAGAATTTTAATTTCCAAATTTCCAACTATGCATTCTTATTTGAAAAGGTGAGCCGCATCTCACTCCTGTTTTCACTCATACCTTTGAAAGATCTCCTGGCCACCTGGGATGATATGAATGATTTAAAATTAAAAAAACAAACAAACAAACAAGCAAACAAAAAAAACAGAGATTTAGACTTCTTTCAAACCTAAAGTCTTAAGAGATTATGACTGAAACACATATCCTACTAACATTTAATGATGAATAAACTAAGAAAGTAAATTTATCTCCCTGAGACTGATTATTCACCTGTAAAATGGGAATAATATTGACAACTGCCTCTAGAACTGTCTAAACAAACAAATAAGGCAATAACTATCAATTGCTCACATCCTGGAATGAATCCTGGTAGAATTGGATCATGTATTTGGCACACAATGAACACTCAGTAAATGTTTGTACTTGTTCTATTTTATATTTAGGAATTCCTATTGTAATAATATGAAAGTATAATATAAATTTATTGAAATGCATAGGAAAGAATTAGCAGAAAGAAAAACAATGGGATATTTCCATGATCTCAATAAACATAAAATGACTGTTTCTGAATGCATACCATCAATGAGAGAAACATCTCATTAGAATTATTAACCATTCCAGGATTATAAGTAGGACCATAACTCAAGAAAATAGCTAATGCATCTGACGGTATAAATTTGTCAATTATGTTTTCTGGAAAGTATATATTAAACAAGCATTTCATCCCTATCCATACAGTCATTTCATTTTTTTATCTACCAGTATGATTGAACTTGAAAATATGACCTTTCAAAAAATTGAAATTTGAGTGAACAGCAGTTAGCATAATGGCTATGTCGCTGGACTCCCATGTAGTCGACCGTGGTTTGTGTCCTGGATCCGGTGGCTTAAAACACACACAGAGCGAGTGTGCGTGTGTGACCAAGATCCCAAGAGGAGAATGAAGGAGAAGGGATTGTGGCATGGCCATCCCCCCAGGGGGTAATTCTCGCTTTCTGTCTCTCTGTCTCTGTCTGTCTGGTGAGCACAGGCGCCCTATAGCAAAAAACCTCTCCAAAAAAAGAAACAAAACTGAAATTTGAGCAATTAGATATCTGTAGAAAAAAAATCCATCTTGATCTTTACCTCCCATTCTGTACAAAAATTATTTTGAGATAAATCATAGCTCTATATGTAAAAGACACAAACTATACAAAGAGATGTACGATATCCTTAAAATCAATATTGGGTAGGTGAAAGAACCCAAAATAAGACTCAAAAAAACACTAGCTATAACTTTTTTTAAAAAATGGACGATTTGGGAACCAGCAGTTAGCGTAATGGCTATGTCGCTGGACTCCCACATAGTCGACCGCGGTTCGAGTCCCGGACCCGGTGGCTTAAAACTCACGCTGGGCGCGTGTGCGTGCGTGCCCAAGATTCCAAGAGGAGAATGGAGGAGAAGGGATTGCGGTGTGACCATCCCCCCTGGGGGGTGATTTCTCGCTTTCTGTCTCTATGTCTCTGTCTGTCTGGCGAGCGCACGCGCCCTACAGTGAAAATCTCTCCAAAAAAAAAAAAAATGGACCATTTTAAGATTAAAAAGTTGTTTATCTTTTTTTAAAACTGTTCATTGGAGTCAGCAGGTGGCTTGGTGGTTAACCTATTGGATTCCCACATGGTGGACTGCGGTTTGAATCTTGGACCAGGTGGCTTGCATTCTCATTCTCTTTCTCTGTTTCTCTTTGGTAACATTGAATAGCAATAATCATAAATAAAATTAAATACATAATTCTTTTAAAAATTTGTTTATCTAACACTCTATTAAGAAAACAAAAGGATTAGAAGTAAATATTCAATATATATTAGACAAGGTTTTTATATCAGGATTATATAACAAGCTGCTATAAGTCAAAAATAAAAATAAAAATTCAATTTAAAAATAAACGTGAGGGACCAGCAGTTAGCGTAATGGCTATGTCGCTGGACTCCCACATAGTGGACCGCAGTTCGAGTCCCGGACCCGGTGGCTTAAACTCATGCCGGGCGCGTGTGCGTGCGTGCCCAAGATCCCGAGAGGAGAATGGAGGAGAAGGGATTGTGGCATGGCCATCCCCCCCGGGGGGTAATTTCTTGCTTTCTGTTTCTCTGTCTCTCTGTCTGTCTGACAAGTGCACGCACCCTATAGCGAAAACCTCTCAAGAAAAAAAAAAAATAGAAATGTGACCCAATAATCCCCCTCCCTGTGATTTACCCCAAAGGACAGGAAAATACTCAGTTGGAAAGACACTTGACAGCATTGTTTGCAATTTTCAAGACATGGAATCAACCCAAGTGCCCAAGTACTGATGATGAGATTGAAAAAAACATTACACATTACACATGTACTCTATGGAGTGTTACTTAGGATGTGGGACTATGAGACCCTGTCATTTGATATGAAGTGGATAAATATAGAAGATTTGGGGTTTTTTGGAGCATTTTTTGCTCTAAGGTGTATGTGCTCACCAGAAAGACAGAAAGAGAGATAGAGACAGAAAGCGAGAAATCACCTCCCATGGGGAATGGCCATGTCGCAATCCCCTCTTCTCCATTCTCCTCTCGTGATCTGGGGCATGCACGCACATGCACGCATCAGGCATGAATTTAAGTCACCAGGTCTGGGACTCAAACTGCAGTCAGCTATGTGGCAGTCCAGTGACAGCCATTATGTCAACTGCTGGTCCCTAGAAGATTTAATGCTAAGCAATAAGTAAGCCAGTCTATGAACGACAGACGCTCTATATCCTTGCTCAATATATACCAAATGTTTGTATTCTAACATGTATACATTTCTCACCAATCCAGTTAAGAATATTATACATATTATCTTCAACAGATAATAACCCATTTCTTTGTCCCATAAATGCCTTGCCTCTATGTTTCCCCTTAATGTTTTTCCTCAGACTCTACTCTCACCCACCCTCTTCCTACACTGTATCTGGTATTTATAACCTTTTACTATGTTTCTATATCCTCTAGTCATTAAGGTTCAGCTATAGAGTATAGATACTCAGTATATATTAAGTGGCGACATACAATGTCTCTCCATATCCTGGCTTGCTTCACTCAGAAGTAAATCTTCCATATTCATCCACTTTCTGTCAAATGCCATGGTCTTGTTTATTTTTTTTAATTTTTTAAATGGCTGAATAGTATTCCATAGTGTGTATGTATCACATTTTTTCAATCCATTCATCTGTTCATGGACATTTGGGTTGGCTGCATGTCTTAGCAATTGTGAATAATGCTGCAATCAATATCAACGTGCAAGCACTTTTCCAACTAAGGATTCTTTTGTCTTTTGGGTAGATACCAAGGAGTAGGGTTACTGGATCCTATGGTCGTTCTATTTGTAGATCTTTGAGAAATCTCCATATTGTTCTCTACAGTGACTAAGCCAATTTACATTCCCATCAACATATAGGACAGTTCCTTTTCACCACATCCCTACCAGCACTTACCATTTTGTTTTTAAATTTCAGTCATTTTGACTGGGTTTAGATGGTATCTCATTGTGTTTTTTGATCTGCGTCTCCCTTACAAAGAGGGATGTTGAGCATTTTTTCATACGCCTTTTGGCTATTCGTAAGTGGGAAGTCTTCCTTAAAGAGTGTTGGTTTTTTTTTTTTTTTTCTTGAAGTTTTTGCTATAGGGTGTGTATGCGCTCGCCAGAAAGACACACACAGAGAGAGAGACAGAAAACGGGAAGTCATCACTCAGGGGGTATGGCCACGCCATAATCCCTTCTCCTCTCTCCTCTTTTCTCCTCTCCGGATCTTTTTTTTTTTTTTGGAGAGGTTTTTGCTATAGGGTGCGTGTGCTCGCCAGACAGACAGAGAGAGACATAGAGACAGAAAGCGAGAAATCATCCTCAGGGGGGATGGTCAGCCGTAATCCCTTCTCCTCCAGTCTCCTCTCGGGATCTTGGGCACGCACACACACGCACCCAGCGTGAGTTTTAAGTCACCGGGTCCAGGACACAAACTGCGGTCGACTATGTGGGAGTCCAGCGACACAGTCATTACGCTAACTGCTGGTTCCCTCCTCTCGGGATCTTGAGCACACAGGCACACATGCTCGGCTTGAGTTTAAGCCACCGGCTCTGGGACTTAAACCGCGGTCGACTACATGAGAGTCCAGAGGCATAGCCATTAAGCTAACTGCTGGTCCGTTTTTTTTTTTTTTTTTTTTTTTTAAACTCATTCTCCCATCTTTTAATAGGGTTGTGTATTCTGGTTATCAGTCCCTTATCTGATACATAGTTTACAAAGATATTTCCTGTTCTGAGGGTTGTCAATTCACACTAATTACTGTGTCTTTTGCTATGCAGAAATTTCTTAATCTGCTGTAATCCCACTTGTCTATTTTTGAGATTATTGACTGTGCTTTGGGGATCTTACTTAAGAAGTCTTTGCCTACCCCAATATCTCCCAGAGTTTCCCCAGTGTTTTTCAGCAACAGTTTTATAATTTGAGGTCTTATGTTTAGATCTTTGATCCACTTTGAGTTGATTTTTGTCAATGGTGAGAGTTAGGGGTTCAGATTCATCTTTCTGCAGGTGAATATCCAGTTTTTCCAGCACCATTTGCTAAAGAGGTTTTCCTTTACCCACTAGATTGACTGGTACTCTTTGTCAAAAATCAGTTAGCTGTATGTTTGAGAGCTTTTGGGAACTATACATGTATTATTAGGGCTTTTTATGCTTTTACTGAATAGATGTTAACCTTCAATTTTAAAAAAAATCAGTCATCAAGCAATTTAATTTTTTTTAGCTTTTGCTATAGAGCATGTTCTGACCAGAGAGACAGAGAAAGTGAGAAATCGTCCCCTCCCCGCCATGGGGATGGCCTTGCTGCAATAACTTTGTCTTCATTCTCCTCTTGGGATTTTGGGCACAAGTGTAAACATACATGAACCTAGTATGTTTTTCAGTCTCACAGTTCCAGGACTTGAACTGCCCAATAGGTCACATAGGATCTAGCTGCCTCAACTTGTATACCACCTGTTGACCCCAATCAGGTAATTTTTTAGGTTGACATTAACTTATGTCGCCAAAGATTTGAGGAAACAGTAATTTTCATTCACTACTGAATGGTGGAGTGATAGTTACTTTAGTGAGCAGTAGCATAGTGAAGTTGAAGATGCCCATTCTCTCTATCTACCAGCTCTGTTCTTTATATATTTCATAGAGAAATTTTGTCATTTATATCAGAATGACATCTACATAAGAATGTTCACTGCAATACTGTTTGTAAAAAAGAAACAAACTAAATACTTATCAAGAGGGAATCAACTGGCAGATGGTGTGTTGAAAAACATTGATTAACAATTACCACAAAAGAGAAAAGAACTCTGATAATGTTGAGTGAAAAACGGTGTATGTATGTATAAAAATTAATAACATTGGGATCAACAGATGGTGTAATGGTTATGTTGCTGGACTCTCACATAGTAACCACAGTTCAAGTCCCAGACCTGATAGCTTAAATCTCATGCCAGGTGTGTGTGCATGCTCATCCAAAATCCCAAGAGAAGAATGGAAGAGAAGGGATTGCAATGTGACCATCCCCCCAGGGGGTGATTTCTCACTTTCTGTCTCTCTGTCTCTCTCTGTCTCTCTGGTGAATGTATATTCCTTACAGCAAAAATCTCTCTCCAAAGAAATAATAATTAATAGCACTTATAGAAATATAGCACACCACTGTTCATTATTGTGTACATATGTAGTAAAACACAAAAAATATTAACATATATAAAATACAAGTGCTTGTATCTTAAAGCATTCAAGGTATGGTCAAACTTTGAAGAAAATTTAAAAATGAGGTGGAGAAAGGTGATGGGGGAATTTACATATATGTGTTATATTTTTAAAAACTATAGCATTAAGTATTTTCTTTTAAACATATGAGAAAAACATGAGGTGATTGTGGGGGGAGTGCATGGAGTAGAGAGCTTTAGAAATGGAGGGAGAGAGAAAATCTGTGACAGGAAATGAACCATAAATATGAAGATCTCTATGACAGAGGTTCCCAACCAGCGATAGTTTTACCTACCAGGGATCTCTAGCAATATCTGGATGTTTTTCATTATCACAATGGGGAGAAGTGTTATTTTTCTAGTTTTCAGAGGCCAGGGATGCTGATAAACATCCTATAGCACAAAGAATAGCTTCCCCCAGGAAAAATTATGTAGCCCAAAATAGCACCGTGGTTGAAAAACAGGCTTTAGATTTTTTCTAGTAATAATTATGGTGGATGAGACAACTTTTGGACAAGGATTCTGGCCTTTCTGTGTAATGTTAAAGGTATTTATCAGAGTATATATTATTACCTGATGGACTGAGGTTGCCAAAATGGATAGGATAAAAGGTCTTGGTGGTTTCAGAGCAGAGAAATGGCTTAGAACAACTGCTTAATAAAATGGATCACGGAATCAGTAAGAGGTAAAGAAACAAGGTGACAGGCAGTGGGCAAAAGGCCAAGCCAGTCTGGTCTTGTCATCTGGGCCCACCTAATTGTATAAAATTGTGATTAATTAACTATACTAAGCGTACAGTCAACTCTGAAGAATTAGCACATAGACCAAAATTAGTGCTGACTTTAAGTATTCTGTAGAATGATGTTAGGAACGGTGAGTGGATAGGCAAGCAATGACTTGTGAGAATGAAGACCCAAACTCTAGTCCAAGTTTGCCCAAGAATTCTGTGTTCTGTAAGGCAGGTAAGTGTATAGCTCAGCTTTCATTTTTCATATTTAAACCTTCAGAGTGCTACATTGGAAAATTTGGAGTGTGATGTGTAGTGCTGTTTTGAACTCTGTCCTTCAATAATAAAGGATTTATTCCCCTAGCTGCCCGTATTGTCAGAAGTTAGTCCACAGCTACCAGACCACTTTGGGAATTGCCTCAGATGAAGAAAGCTTCATTCCCAAAGGTTGTACTCCTTTTCTGAAATGGTTTGTACCAAATGACTGATTGGAATAATGGGAATATAAAAGCCTGGTCCTTTTGTTCCAATTTAGCACAACTCTGAAGATCCTTCTGTCTTTGGAATTTGGAATGTTCCAGGGTGTTGGCTGAGAAGCTCCACTGAGACTGAAACCGGGTGACTTTTCTTTTGTCCAACCCCACACCTGTTTTTCACTCTCTTCAGTTGTGAATTCTAAGAGCATTTCCTAATTAACCTCATCCATGCTAATTTCAGAGTCAGCTTCCAAGGGAACCCAAATTTAATAGATGGCTTCCAGGTTCTCATCTATCACATTAAATAATACCATATCTATATCCCTAGTGTTGATATAAAATTTCTAACAACAAGAATTTGTTTGCATGTGTGTGTGTGTGTGTGTGTGTGCGTGACCACTTTGGGAATTGCCTCAGACGAAGAAAGCTTCATTCCCAAAGGTTGTACTCCTTTTCTGAAATGGTTTGTACCAAATGACTGATTGGAATAATGGGAATATAAAAGCCTGGTCCTTTTGTTCCAATTTAGCACAACTCTGAAGATCCTTCTGTCTTTGGAATTTGGAATGTTCCAGGGTGTTGGCTGAGAAGCTCCACTGAGACTGAAACCGGGTGACTTTTCTTTTGTCCAACCCCACACCTGTTTTTCACTCTCTTCAGTTGTGAATTCTAAGAGCATTTCCTAATTAACCTCATCCATGCTAATTTCAGAGTCAGCTTCCAAGGGAACCCAAATTTAATAGATGGCTTCCAGGTTCTCATCTATCACATTAAATAATACCATATCTATATCCCTAGTGTTGATATAAAATTTCTAACAACAAGAATTTGTTTGCATGTGTGTGTGTGTGTGTGTGTGTGCGTGAGAGAGAGAGAGAGAAGCAAGAGGAGAAAGAATGCATAAAAAATCATCACAGATAAGACTTTTTGTTCCTTTTGTTTTTTGAAAATAAAAGTAATAATTTTAATATAAATGAAGTGTGCTGTACGCTTGGATGAAATACCACCAAAATATACTAAACACATTTCACGATGAGCATATTAACAGTGATTTGTTTTTCCTTATTTAAGTATATTGCTGCTGTTCACTCAGTGTAAGTGAAGTTGATATAGCAGATTATATAATTCTCTATATTTTATAGATGTGGAAACTGAGACTCAAATATTTTCAATGGCTTATTTTTATAGCGAATATCTAAAAAAGCTGGGACTAGTATTCAGTTGTTCCAATTCTATCCCTGTCCATACCTGATAAACAAATGGTTTTGAAACTATTTCAGAAAATTTACAGAGAATTGAATCATAATAATTAATTATGTTCAGCTTGACTTCAAGAAGCCCTTGTTACATAATATTCTATTTACCTTAAGTAAGAAAATTTGGACTCAGTCAATTAATTTGAAGTAGGAGGGAACAGTAGAAGGGAACAGTAGAGGCCAATTATTATAGAAGATGTACATAAACTCCTTGTTACATATCAACTATCCTCTGTTGGCAAGAGTTTGCTGGAGCATCACAAAATCAGAGGATATTAAAGCCTCAAATGGTTCAGTGGGAAAAAGTGAGGTTGATTAGTGATGTCTGCCATGAATACAGAAATCAGTATTTGTGGCTTCAATGCCATCTGTGTTAAGCCCCAGATACAGTGAAACATTTTTTTTAATTTTATTAATAGAAAACTTAGCTCCAAGCATATAAACATGTAGACATTTGGAAAGAGTCTTTCTCTCTCTTCCTTTTCCTCTCTCTGTGTGTGTGTCTCTCTTACACACACGCAGAAGACTAAAATCCAAATTACCAGACTCTGAGAACAATTTCATTTCTTTGTTACTTGTGTTGCTCAATAAAATGTTTGCTACCCACATGTAGCTATTTAAACGTAACTTAATTAAAATTAAATAAAAATTTTAAAATTTAGTTTTTCAATCCCTGAGGCTACAATCAGCATGAGACAGTACACAATACTGCGATCATCATTGTAAGTTTTTTGGGATAGCACTGTAATACCAATGGGTCTTTACAATTTTTCTTATGTGCATATATTCCCATGACTTAGTGAATACTAAACAAAAATTAATTGAGGATGATAATTGATGTTAAGAGATATAAAAGTTCTTTAATGTATGCATAGGCTACATCAAACTCATGTATCCCCTGGGACAATTTCTGTCCAAGGTTAAAATTTTACCCTTTGAAAGTAGAAGCATAGAAATGAGAGCTAGTTTTCAACTTCAGGTGTACCACATGCCTTATATCACATCCTGGTCTTTCTAATCTAGACTCTTGTTATAAGAGTCAGAGATTGGGGACCAGCAGGTAGCATGATGGCTAAGGTACTGGACATTCCAACATGGCTGACCATGGTTCAAGTCCTGGACCTTACAGCCTGCTTTCTCACTGTCTCTCTCACTCTCTCTGTCTGTCTCTGGTCAAATTAAAATAAATGAATAAATGAATGAATAAAATTAAATAATATAAAAGAGTCAGAGATCAAACTTCCAGGGAAATTCCTCATATTGCAAGGAAAATTCCAATCAGTTTGCTAAGAAAACATATTTATGAAATCCATATTTACTTATTAGTTTCAGCATTGATAATAACTATCTATATTACACACATAAATATGCATGTATACACATAGAAATTCTGGAGTAAATTGAAATCTATAGTGTAAAACTTATCTCTGTTTGTTAAAGTTACTATTTAATGTGTAAGTACCATTACCTCTTGTCTTAGTTTGTTATTGTGTGGCCAATAGAAATACCTGAGACTGAGTAATTCATAAAGAACAGAGGTGGCTAGAAAGACCAAAGGGTGGGAAGGGGGGCAGCACCACAATCTGGCTGTCAGAAGCAGAGGGAAGCCAAGTATGTACAGAGAGAAGAGAAAGAAACTGGCTTTTCCACTTCCTCTGTTTGTCCCTCTCCCTCCCCCAGCTGACTAGATAGTGCATACCTATTGAAGGCAGGTTTTTCTCTAAGTGCACTTATTCACATGATAATTTTGCCAGGCAAGGTACTTGCCCACATTAAAGGCCCCATTTCTTAAAGGTCCCATCCCTTCCTAAAGCCATTGCATTTGAGACCAAGCTTTCAGAATGTTATCTTTTCGGGAACAAACCATAGCATCTCCAATTAATCCTCACAATGAACCTAAATGATAGTATTGCTTTTCTTCAATAGTTTAACAAAACAAAATTTAAATGGTAACCTGTTTAAAGATTCAAAATGAGTGGGATTCAGATGCGGTTTATTACCTGTTGTTGATAATGTGTATAGTATTCTCAACTGGACAGATCTGAGAAGTATTTCATGTTAAGTAAAGTCTTTTTACAAGAAAATGATAAACAGTGATTGAATGTTTAAAAAATAATTGGAATAATAATAATCTGGAAAAAATGAAAAGCTACTGGATGATGATGATGGGGATTTTAATGTCTTTGTATTGCCTGATATGAATGGTATTCTTTCTGGAAAAAGAAATGTAATACACTGTAAAGTTATACGTGATTCAATGTAATATAAACAAGATTAAGATAATAATAACAAAAATTTTAAAATAGATACAAAATAGGTGAATGTCATGGAGTATGATTTCAGGTTTGTTTGTCTCCAAAGCTTAAGAGTATAAGCCTTTATACTTTCTTATCTAATAAACTGTCTTATGGGTCAATTACTTTAACCAACTCTTGGTTTTCAAATAATTTTGAGAGAAGCTATCATTAAGAATCACTTCTAGAGATATTGGATATGGTACTTTTGGTACATTATTTGGACTATGTAAGAGCCTCAACATGAAAGTTTCCTTTAACTTTGCTAATATTGTCACTAAAGTCATGTAATGGATCAATTACATGATTAGGAAAATGCTCAGATTAAAACAGACAGAACATGGGACCAACAGTTAACGTAATGGTTATATCACTGGACTCTCACATAGTCCACCGCGATTCACGTCCCGGGCCTGGTGGCTTAAAACTCACACCGGGCACGTGTGCGTGCATGCCCAAGATGCTGAGAGGAGAATGGAGGAGAAGGGGTTGCAACATGGCCATTTCCCTGGGGAGTGATTTCTCACTTTCTGTCTCTTTGCCTCTCTCTGTCTTTCTGGTGAGTGCACGAGCCCTATAGTGAAAACCTCTCGAAGAAAAAAAAAAAAAATAAACAGACAGAACATTGGATATATAGGAACTAGTTCAAGTCCTGGTGCTTTCACTAAATAACCAAATAGTGTTAAGCAAGTCGCTTGCTTCCCCTACAGCTCTATTTTCTTTGTATAAGAAAGATTATCTCACTGAGTTGTCTTGAGAATTGAGAGTGTTTACAAAAGCACAAAACAGACTGGTGCATCACTGGTATTCAGCATATGTGCTCTCCTTGGCTGGCCTGAGAGACATACATTCTTTTGTTCTTGCACCAACTAAAGAATTTATCTGATTCTAAGTACTGCTAAATTGTATTTTCCTCCTCTACAGTATCATGATAATTCCTTATTTACATGAGAGGGTTTCATGAGTATTAGATGATGTAAGTGTGACCTTTAAATAACATAGAATTGGGGATCAGCAATTAGTGTAATGGCTATGTTGCTGGACTCCCACATAGTTGGCTGTGGTTCAGGTCCTGGACCCGGTGGCTTAAACTCACTCCAGGCACGTGTGCATCTGTGCCCAAGATCCTGAGAGGAAAATGGAGGAGAAAGGATTGCAGTGTGGCCATCCCCTCTGGGGGGGGGGGGC
>NW_006201854.1:1186279-1195124 GCF_000334495.1 Tupaia belangeri chinensis | reverse complement strand
CTCTATAGTAAAAACCCATCAAAAAAAAAAAAAAAAAAAAAAAGCATAGAATTGGGACCAGCAGTTGGCGTAATGGCTATATCGTTGAACTCCCTTATAGTTGACTGCAGTACAATTCCCCAACCCAGTGGCATAAATTCACGTCGGATGCACGTGCATGCATGCCCAAGATCCCAGGAGAAGACTGAAGGAGAAGGGATTGTAACGTGGCCATCCCCCCAGGGATGATTTCTCACTTTCTGTCTCTCTGTCTCTCTCTGTCTTTCTGGAGAGCGCACACGCCCTATAGTAAAAACCTCCCCCCCCCAAAAAAAAAATAGTATAGAATTAAACTGGGTGATAACTGCTAATTGTGTAAAGGCTTAGTATGTGTCCGTATGCTCATAACTTTGTAAGTATTGTTTTGTTAAATCATCCCAATGATCCAAATATGTACCATTATAATATCCAATGTTTAGATGAGAAAGATGGGTTACAAAGCTTGAAAGTAACAAAGCAAAGATTCAAATCCAGGATGAGTACAAAGCTAGCACTCTTACCCATTATATAATGCAGACTTTACAAACTAGGTAGTGCATATGAAGGCAGGTAGCACAGAGGAGCTCTGCCTGCTGTTGAACATTTTTAAATATTTCGCAGAGATAACAGGTCAGGCTACTTCAAGCCATGCTCCAACTTCCATTTCAACCTCGTCCCCCTCTCAACACATGGGAGTTTGATTTCCTCATCCATCATTTCCTTTTTAATAACACCCTCCCATTCATCTACCCTTCCTTCTTCACACCCCCTGGCATGTTGACAGTGGCTGGAGTTTCCCATTAGAGCAGTCATTCTTGTAGAAAAAGGAGCTGACATGATTAATGTCAGTCAGTGACTAAAGGCAGCATCATGCATCTCTGCACTCAGGTAATTGGAAGAATGGCATGTCCCAAATATATCTGGAAAACTTTCCAAAAGTTAGCTAAATGGAGAAATGGAAAAATCCAATTGTACCAATTCTGACCTTTTTCACATGTATTATTATACAGGAAATTTAGAATAAGGGAATATTAAAACCGACAGAGGCATATGAAATTGTCTAATCGTTTAATAAGCAAAGAAAACATGAGATTCAGAGAGGGAGAGTAACTTGTCCAAGGTCGTTCAGATATTTCAGTATGACAGGCAGGCTAAGAACTTGTTCTTTATCATTAAAACCATTACCTCCCTGGTTTTTTCATTATAAATGTTATCCAGCTAGTCTTCCATCTGTCTCCACTGAGATCAGAAATGAAGTTGAATTGACTTCCATAAGTGAGTTCTCCATTTTCCCCTAGAGTGAAGCTACTTAGATATCTTGCTGATAGAATTTTTAATAAGTGTCTCCTTCTAAAAAGGCCCACTTCTTTCTTTGCCCAACATCCTCCTTTTGGTCCCCTGTGAACAGACCATTCCAGCTGGCTCCCAAGTCTCTCTCTGCCTCACTGCTCTACTGAATTCTTTAACTTTCTCCTTCCAAAGGCACAAAGCAGTATTATGCCCTGCATTTAGAAAATGAGAACTGTCTGGCAAGATGGGCAAAATGACAAGGAGGTAAAAAAGAAAGGCCCTCTGACATGATACTTTTTCAGAAGAAAAATAAAAACAAACCACAAACAAACAAACAAACAAAACCTTGTATTTTTCTGGGAATAAAATTCACATGAGAGAGAGTTCTTCAGGATCACTCTTGTCTAGTCATTTTAAATGCAGTCTTATTTCAAGAAATAAAAATTAAAAACAAACACACAGTTCTCAAGACTTCAAATTGGCCATGTTTACATATAGACCTATTAGACTGTATGCCTAGCTGGTTATATAACCTTGGATAAATCCCTTCACCTTTCTAGGTTTCAGTTTCCTATCTACACAGTGCTGAAGAAAGACTTGACATTTTTCAACCTCCCTCACGTCCTAATAAGTTACAGTCAAATGTGTTAATGTAGCCAGCATGGAAAAATAGTATTTCTAAGGATCCAAGTGCCTAAGGCAGAAACAAGAAGAGATGGGAGAAAGAGAGAGGATGGCAAGAAGGAGAAGGGAAGACACGATTTTATATCTTACATCCACAGGTTAAAGTCAAGGTATGTAAGAGCAGCTTTGGTCCTCTGTGCATTTTTTTCACCATTCAAAGATGGATACTCTATGGAATACTATTCAGCCATAAAACCCAACAAAACCCTTGCTTTTGACAGAAAGTGGAAGAATATGGAAGATTCACTGCTGAGTGAAACAAGCCAGGCTATGAAGGAGAGACACTGTATGTCCCCACTTAATATATACCAAGTATCTTCACTCTACAACCAAAATTGATTGACTAAAAGATATACAAACACAAGAGATGGGTGTGAATGTCAGATGTGATGAGTGTGGAGGAGAGAGGCCTAGGGAAGGACATTTGGAGGAAGGATACAGAGGCAGAGCATTGACGGGACAGGGAGGGGTGGTGTTATCTGTTGAAGGTATATTTTGATCAACTGGACTGGGGGGAAATGTTCACATATTGAAATGTTCACTTCATAAACTAAACAATGTCATTGAATGTATATAAAAAATAAATGTATTAAGAAAAGATGGATAGTCTTCTCTTGTACTGTCTGAGAGATTGAACTTGGGTCAGTGGGAGTTGTTCCAACATACATGTGTCGGCTTAATATTAAATATATGTGTAACTTTTCTATTTTTCACAGAAGTTCATGGCAGAAATCAGGATAAGTTGGTCTTTTGTCAGACATACACAGCAAGCCTGAAATGTCAAGAGTTAATTCCTAGTGCTATTTAATGAAGGTATAACTTGATGAGTATCTGAGTCTGATTTCTACATTGATTTTATTCCAAAAATCTTCACAAGCAATAACTGTGGTTCTGTGTGCTTATGTCCCACCTAATATGTTTTCAAAATAATTCAGCTTTTATTGTGCTACATTTCAGTGGGTTTTCCCCCAACACTTGATTAAAAACTACTATAGTGTATTTTCTTAGTAGCAACCCAAATCCTATATGCTTGGCTCAGATTTCCCCCTTAAAAATAGAATGATAATGGTGGTGCTAACATTTATTTAATGCTAAACACTCAGTTGCTATAAGTCAATGCATTTTTTAATAAATTATGCAGTTATTTATCATAACCCTTAAAGTTAATGCTCCTCCTTTATTATTTCTCTTTTATAGGTGAGAAAAAGGAATATTGTGTAGTTCAGAGTTCAGAGTTCAGTAATGACGAAGAGAGTGCTAGAAATCTCTAGAATAATACATTCTTTATAATATTTTATTAAATTTACTTTCACACGACTTTATGAAAATATGTGTACAGGGAAAAAATGTTCTTAACATAAATATAATCCTGGCTCTTTCTTTTTTTTTTGGAGAGGTTTTTGCTATAGGGCACGTGCGCTCGCCAGACAGACAGAGACAGAGAGACAGACAGAAAGCGAGAAATCACCCCCCAGGGGGGATGGCCACGCCATGATTCCTTCTCTCTGTTCTCCTCCTGGGATCCTGGGCACGCACGCACACATGCCCGGTGTGAATTTTAAGCCACCAGGTCCGGGACACGAACTGGGGTCAGCTACATGGGAGTCCAGCGACATAGCCATTACGCCAACTGCTGGTCCCAAGCCTGGCTCTTTAATTAAGTGAACAGCAACTGAGTTACATTACTTGTCTGAACCTCAGCTCCCCCATCTGTGCAATGGGAATAATTTTAAGTCCCTAGTTATGAGTAGTATCATAATTCATAAGGGTAATGGAAGTAAACATCAGTAGAATGTTATATACCTTTACTCAAAACCAATTCGTTGTTCTTGTATTATTGTAACATATTTATGGCCTAAAAATGTCTTATTTCACTTGTGAGAAGAAAAGGGGAGATGTTGGTAAAAGTATATAAAGATCGGGACCAGCAGTTAGCATAATGGCTATGTTGCTGGACTCCCATGTAGTCGACCGTGATTTGTGTCCCAGACCCGGTGGCTTAAAACTCACCCTGGGCGCGTGTGTGTGCGTGCCCAAGATCCCAAGAGGAGAACAGAGGAGAAGGGATTGCGGCATGGCCATCCTCCCTGAGGGGTGATTTCTCGCTTTCTGTCTCTCTCTGTCTGGCGAGTGCACGCACCCTATAGCAAAAACCTCTACAAAAAAAAAAAAAAAAAAAAAAAGAAGTATATAAAGATTTAATTAGAATAAATTTTTGGATTCCATTGCACAGCATGATAACTGTAGTTAATAATTATATAATGCATATTTCAAAATTGCTAAGAGAGTAGATTTTAAGTGTTACACCACAAAAAATAAGTATATGGGTTGATGATTACCTTAATTGCAGTTATGTTCATTTAATCACTCCATAATATGTGTGTGTGCGCATATATAACATCACATTGTACTCCACAAATATATGCAATTATTATTTGTCAAATACAAATTTTTAAAGATAAATTTAAAAATATAGAAACATAAAACTGGTGGAAAGCAAAGGGAAACTTCTTGAATACATGAGAATTGGCAAATATTTCTTAAATAAGATCCCTAAATCACAGGCAATAATCCCAAAAATAGACAAATGGGACTACATCAGGCTAAAAGGCAAAAGAAACAATAATTAGATTGAGGAGACAAGCCTTAGAATGAGGGAATATTTAGGTAAGGGACTGAAAACCAGAAAATATAGGGAACTCATGTAACTTACCCATACAAATACCAATAATCCTATAAAAAATGTCCAAGTGAGCTGAACAGACAACTCCCCAAGGAAGACTTATTCAACATCTCTTATCATAAGGGAAATGTAAATCAAAGTTACAATGAAATATCACTTGGTCCCCACCAGAATGAATAAAATAAAAAAATAAAATAAAATAAAATAAATGGTAAGTGCTGGTGAGGCTGTGGTGAAAAGGGGATCCTCCTACACAGTTTGTGGGGATGGAAATTAGTACCGCCACTGTGGAGAACAATATAGAGGTTCCTCAAAAACCTACAAATAGAACTACCATATGATCTAGCAATTCCAGCAATTCCACTCTTAGGTATCTACCCACGTATACAAAAACACAGTCAAAAAAAAAATTACTTATGCAAAACACACACACACACACAAACAAACAAACAAAAAACTGAAAACACTTATGCAATCACGTTTATTGCAGCATTATTTACAATTGCTAAGACATGACGGGAACCCAAATGCCCAGAGAGCAGATGACTGGATTGAAAAATGTGACATATATACACTATGGACACATACGTCTCACAAATGTGACACGTATAGTACTCAGCCATAAAAACTATGAGGGCTTCTCATTTGATACAAAGGAGATGAATATAGAAGATTCAATGCTAAGCAAAGCAAAGCAGACTATGAAATACAGACATTGTATGTCTCCACTCAATGTATACTGAATATCTGCACTCTATGGAAGAAACTGAATGAGTGGAAGATATAATATCAGGGAGGGCAAGTGTAGATACCACAGGGGTTTTTTGATGAGGGAAGCAGTAAGGAGGGGAGAGAAGGACTCAGGAAAAATGTTTTTTTTACAGAAACAAGAATGGAAAGTTATATGTTGACGATGATGTGTATAGTAATATCGTTGACTTGTTGGATGTGCACTGCATGCATGCTGGAAAAAAACCATGCTTCACCTTGTAAAGATGTACAATGATTAAATGTTCATTAATTAATTTAAAAAAATTAAATATATGGCTTGAATTAGACTCTATAATATTAAAACCAACATTAAAAATGAACTTACAATGTGCCAAGTTTTCAAATATATTGAATTTATATATGAGTATACACACACTCAAACACACAAGAGTCATCCTTTAATATCTGTGGGGAATTGGTTCCGGGATCCACTGTGGATACTAAAATTTGAGAGTATTTGAATCTCTGATATAAAATGGCTTTGTATTTGTGTTTAACCTATGCACTTCCTATTGTATGTTTTAAATTATCTCTCAATTATCTATAATTTCTAATACAACATAAATTCCATGTAAATGCTTTTATTGTTTAAGTAATAATAACAAAGAGAAATATTTCATACACTTCCATACAGATGCAAACACCAAAGGCCTAACTACAGGTATAAGTCAGCAACAACACTGCATTTTGCATGTGTGGTTGATTGAATCTGCAAGTGCAGAACCCACAGAGGGTCAATTCTTTACACACACATAAACATATTATCTATGTTCTGTTCTTTACATTTTTGTATATGCACATATTGTAGGATTTAGAAGCTTAGAGTATGTGATCCCCAAAATGATTAAGACCATTACTTTAAATAACTGCATATTTGTAAAATATATGCACATATCTATTGTGAGAAGTATCACTTAATAGGTTATCTTATCCATTTTATTATGAAAATCCTATATTGAGGTCACCTTTTGGTGAGCATTAACACGACATACATCTTATATTTTTCACTGCTTCTGCCCCTGGGAAGGATTTCGCTTCACTATTGTCTTTTAGGGAACCCTAAGAAGGGGTTGCTGTGCTGCAGTTGTCCACTCTCAGGAAGTGCCTGCATATCCTGCATATTGGGCAGAAATCTCTAAACTTAGGCCAATATTTCTCTCCCTCTAGGAACTGACTGCAGAAAATGCCCCATGTGGCTATAGATGTAGGCTGGAGAAAGAAGACAGTGTAGCAAGAGGGAGGACCCTAGATCTTTGAGGCACTCTTCTTGTAACTTACTTTAATGTCAAAGTCTCATCATGAGGATCCCACTTCTATTTCACAGTGGAGCACTGCTGTGCATGTTCAATCTCATGGCTTCATGAATGAGAGGACACTCAGTTCCTGATGGGTAGCTGAGGTTACTTGGTAACTTAGTGGCCCATGGGTAAGTATTTAATCTCTATCAGAAAGCACCACAGACTAAGATCTGTATGTTTCCCCTCAGAAGGGGAGCAGTTATCTGTGGAGGGGCATGGCAAGATATTACTCCCAAACCCAAGAGCCTATGCTATAATTCACATATAGTGACGCATCAAAGTCTCTAAAAAGCATCTCTATCTGTCACTGCCAGTTCAAGTACCATTAGACTGCTTAATCATTTGGCCTATATGTCTTACATTAGAATAGCCGCCATGGCTCTTTTTTGGTTACATACTGCATAAAAATGTTTATTTTATGAAGATAGTAAATAAGAGAATCATATTTTCTTTTAAATCTATTTCACCAAAAAATATTGTGTATATATATGTGTGTGTGTGTGTGTGTGTGTGTGTATATATATTTTTTTAAGACAGTTTCTTTCTTTGTGGTACCATAAGGACACATTTAACCCAGAAGTTATAGCAATCTATTATGAATTGATACCAATTGAGCTTCAACACTAAACAAAAGTCTCATTCTATAGAGCTCCAATCCCTCCTCCAACATTAAATTATATTTGTCATAAATTTATCTGCACAAATTATGTACTGAATATAATTGATTTATAAATTTTGTTACTTTTAAATTGTCAGAAATAAAATTTAGAGTTACAAACGAAAAATATTTTAACACTTTTACATCTACCAATATATTTACCTTTATCAGAGAGATTTTTATATGGTTTCAGGTTATTCCATAGTGTCCTGCCATTTTAATCTGAAGGACTCTATCCTTTCCTTTTTCGTTTATGCATGTCTGAGTATGTTTGTACAGATGAGAGAGGAAGTGAGAGGAAAAAGAGAGAGAAGCGTCCTTCACAGGGTCTGGTCATATTATGGGGCCCCTTCTCCACTCCGCTAGCTTGCCAGAATCCTGAGCACATGTACACACACACACACACAAACACACACACACACACACATGCACACAGAGTCTGTTTCATGCCGACTGGGTCAGGGAGTTGAACTCTAGTTTATATATGACTTCCAGCTCTGTAGCCTGGTGTGCTATTGACTGTAACATAGAGGCTGAGCCCTTTCCACCATTTCTTATAGGACAAGTGCAATAGTGGCAAACACTCTTGGCTTTTATTGATAAGGAAAAGTATTAGTCTCTCCTTCAGTTTTTTAATTTTTTTTCTTTTTTTGGAGAGGTTTTTGCTGTAGGGCACGTGCGCTCACCAGAAAGACAGAGAGAGAGGCAGAGAGAGACAGAGAGACAGAAAACGAGAAATCATATGCCAGGGGGGATGGCCATGCAATCCCTTCTCCATTCTCCTCTTGGGATCTTACGCACGCACGCACGCATGTGTGCCCTGCGTGAGTTTAAGCCACCAGGTCCAGGACTCGAACCACAGTCGACTACATGAGAGTCCAGTGACATAGCCATTAGGCTAATTGCTGGTCCCTCTCCCTCAGTTTTGAAGATTAGTTTGCTGCCGGATATAGAATTTTTTTTTTCTTACAGTATTTCTTACAGTATACTGCCTTCTAGCTGCTATCATTTCTGTTTATAAAGCCATTGTTATTTGTATTGAGAAATACTTACATGTGAGATATTGGTTCTCCCTTAATTCTTTCAAGATGATTTCATGTCTTTGACTATTTTTTAATTCTATTTTTAAATTTTATTTATTTATTTATTTATACATTTTTACACAAACGTTTACTTTACACATCAAAAAATTTTTGCTCATAGTCCATAGTTATTGACAGCTAATAAACAACTTTCAAAATTTCAAAATACTAAACTTTAAAGATAATGTTCAAAATACTTATAATTTTGTATAATTTTGTTTGTGACTTTAACAACAGAGACAGTGTGGTTTTAAATATATATATATTTTTTGGAGAGGTTTTTGCTATAGGGTGCGTGCGCTCGCCAGCTAGACAGAGAGAGACAGAGAGACAGAAAGCGAGAAAACACCCCCAGCGGGGA
>NW_006201854.1:1143674-1185466 GCF_000334495.1 Tupaia belangeri chinensis | reverse complement strand
AAACCTCTCCAAAAAAAAAAAAAAATAGATAATCCTCTGGTGTGGTTGCTCTTTTGCAATCTCTACTGATCATAATGCTTGGCTGGAAAAGTCCAGGTTATTTTATTTTATAAATTATTTCATATATCTTCTCTAACCCTCTCTGCCTCTCTGCCAGGCAGAACTATTTATGGTGCCAGGCCATCTTTCTAAGAGCTTCTGTTGGCTTACTTTAGATCCACCTTAATTCCATAGTTTTTTTATTAATCTTCAGATATGACATTCCAGTCAAAATGTTCTCCAATAATGAACATTTCCAATTTCTAATTCAATGCAACAAGCGTTATCAAATATGTAAATAACTCTTCTGCCACAAAAGAAGAACACTCCCAAATATTTTCCAATTCCAGAGAGGTCAGGAAGGAAGAAAAGTTCATGTTTCCATTTAAAGAAACAACAAGAAAAATATTTTAACAAATTGCTGAGCCTATCAACAACTCAAAAGAAAGTTAAATACTTAAATTGGGAAAACGAAGCATAGTTAAAAAAAATCAGTAAAGTTTCACTTGAAAGTCATAAAATTCTATTTCGCCAGTTCAGTCTTAACGTTCAACCTCTCTTCTGTTGAATATGCAGTGTTACTGTGGTCCAACCTTTCTGTTTAAATCCTGGAAGCTAACATTCAACATTATTATTGATATTTCTTGTCCCTAGCATTAAATTGGTCATTTTCTTGGTTGCCTTTTGTTCTCTTGTTTCTATATGTGTCTTTAGTTTTCCTGGTAGAGCACTCCTTTCAGAACCTCTTGAAGAGTGGATCTGCTATTGGCAAATTCTTTTAGGTCTTATTTATCTGAGAATGATTTTATCCTTTCTTTCCATATGAAAGATAAATTTGCCGGGTATAGTATTCTTGATTGAAACTGTTTTTCACTTGACCCTTTGAATATATTTTCCCATTGTTTCCTTGCTTGCATTGCTTCTGATAAGAGATCAGAGGTTAGCCTGATTGGATAACCTTTATAAGTAATCTAACGTTTCTCTTGTGCCAATTTTAGCATCTTGTCTTTGTAGATTTGGACAGTCTGGCTATGATGTGCCTTGGAGAAGATCTGCTCTTTAGACTCAATCATTTCAATTCTCCTATGTTCTAGTTTGCTGATTCTGTTGTCCATTCAAATATGCCATTAAATAGTGATTTTTTAAATTAATTGTTTGTAGTTTTCAACTGCAGTTTCTTTTTATAATTTATCTTAATTCTTATATTTTAATTTTTCTATATTTTAAAGATACTTCCTTTAGAAGTAAATCATTTAAGGGACACAAAATGGAAAATTATCTGCTGATGATGTTGTGTATGATAATATCTTCAACTGTATTAATATACAGTGCATTCATGCTGGGAAAATTAATTTTGTAAGCTGTAATGATATACAATGATTGAATGTATAACAAATAAAGAAGCAAAAATAATTCTTTGAGTTCTTTCTTTATATTTCTATTTAAATCTTTGAGCAGATTTCTAACCGTTGTTTTAATGTTTATCTAGTGAATTCTTTTTCAGAGTTTCCTCAGTAATGATCTTCGTCAATTTACTTTGTTATTAATGTGTCTTATTTTTCCTCTTTTTTGTATGCTGATTTAAATGTATAAAACGGATTATACTCATTATATCTCAATATGATATTATTATATGACACCTATTAAAGTCACATTTCCTTATCTTCGGTTTTCTGTTTTTCTTTTCATTTTTTCTCTTTTTCTCTTTCTCTCTTTCTTAGATTTTTGGAGCTATTTAAATCACCATTTAGTAACTTTTCCAAACTACTTTGCAAAGTCTGCGTTCATTGTCATGTGGGGTCATTGATACCTTTGTTCCTTCCACACATGCTCAACTGATACTTCTGACAGAAATGCTATTGAAATCAAGAAACTTTTAAAAAAAGAAGAGGGTCCAGCAGATGGCATAACGGCTATATTACTAGACTCCCATGTACTTGACTCCTGTTTGAGTCCCAGATTCAGCAGATTAAAACTCACACTGGGTGCATGTGCATGCATACCAAGATCCTGAAAGGAGAATAGAGGAGAAGGAGTTGTGGTGTAGTCATCCTCCCCAGGGGCAATTTCTCACTTTCTGTTTCTCTGGTGAGCACACATACCCTATAGTAAAAATCTCTCTCTGAAAAAATAGATAAATGAATACAATACAATACAATACAATACAGAGACTAGGTGGTAGCAAGTAGAAACTGGGAAATATCCTAGGTTTGTAGTCTAGGGTGTTTCTGAGCATTCCAGATGCACACATATGTGGCCATCACAAAGGCAGGCTGGGGTGGTGGGGGTAGTGACATAGAAATTATGTTGGGAGTGCTTCTCTCTCTCTCGCTCTTTCTCTTCCTCTGTCTCATTGAATTCATGTATAAATAACAGAAAGAAAGAAAAAGAGAAAGAAAGGAGAAAGGAAAGGAAGGAAGAAAAGAAGGAAGACAAATCCAAATCTCTCTCCTCATCTTTGTTTGTTAACTCTGTACGGGGGCACGCCATTATTTAACCATCTCACACTTAGTCTAGAAATCAATCTAAGGTGAAATGTAAGCATTCTCTCAGGTCTTTTCTGAGCGTGTTTTTCTCTGGCTAATGGTATTACTTTCTAAATTTCTCATATTTATAGGTACAATTAAGTGTTTTAATTAGCCAATGAATCTATCATCTCCTCTCAGGCCTTAGGCAGTGTAATGTGTCTCTCTATCATAATCTTTTCTTTCAGACACTTGTTAGTTCATCTTACCATTTTGAGGAATATCCACCATTTTTCTGGCCTGGGTTCTAAATTAGGCAAAACAAGAGGAGCACTTTAATGCAGTCCTTCAGTGGCCCCCATTTTTCTTCATGGTCTTAGCTTTCTGAATGTTGCATCCAAATGTTTCTAAAGCATCTGACTAGAGAAATCCATGGAGGGAAATGGGACAAACCTCCACCCTCAATTTGAGAACCACATAGAGCTTCTCAGTTGATTGCACAGTAGTTTTTTATTTTTTTAACTTCAAATTCTTCATTATATATAACAGAAATTTTTAGCAGTCAGGATTTACAAAGGAAAATTTTGTCCTTTAAGAGTTAAGAATGACAGCACAAGTAAATGAAACAAATACAAAAGATCCTTTTAAATTTTTTTTTAGATTTTGCCAAGTGGTGTGTTCACATGCCACATGGGTGGTAATTGAAAGCATCTCCCATTGGGCAAGGTCATGCCACTGTGGTCTTTTCTCCATTTCTCCCTCTGGGTGTGTTTTTCAAGTAGCATGGGTAAGCTGTGTGGGATCCAACTGCCTTAACCACTGGGCCAGGGGCTGGTCCAAAAAGACCTATTTAAACAAAAAGTTGATTTTTTACTTATGAAAGAACAGAATTAGTAGAAACTGAAAGATTGGAAGGTCTCAAAGCAGGGAGATGATAGAGAGATAGTACAGGGTGTGGAATAACAGGGGGTGGGTAATAGGAGAGAGGGAGAACAGGGAAAAACCATTTAATTGATACAAAAATGAAAAAAATAGATTAAGAAATAGGTAAGTTTGGAACCAGCAGATAGCATAATGGCTATGTTGCTGAACTCCCATATAGTCAACCGTGGTTCGAGTCCTGGACCTGGTGGCTTAAAAGCTCACACTGGGCACGTGTGTGTCTGTGCCCAAGATCCCAAGAGGAGAATGGAAGAGAAGGGATTGTGGCATGACCATCCCCCCTGGGGGGTGATTTCTTGTTTTCTATCTCTCTCTGTCTCTCTGGCAAGCACACGCATCCTATAGCAAAAACCTCTCAAAAAAAAAAAAAAAAAGGGAACCAGCAGTTAGCATAATGGCTATGTTGCTGGGCTCCCACGTAGTTGACTGTGGTTCGTGTCCCGGACCCGGTGGCTTAAAACTCACGCTGGGCGCCTGTGCGTGCATGCCCAAGATTCCAAGAGGAGAATGGAGGAGAAGGAATTGTGGCGTGACCATCCCCCCTGGGGGGTGATTTCTTGCTTTCTGTCTCTATGTCTCTCTCTGTCTGTCTGACAAGCGCATGCACCCTATAGGGAAAAAAATCTCTTCAAAAAAGGAAAAAAAAAGAGAAATAGGTAAGTTTTTTGTGGAACAGATTATAGCTCCTCTTACCACACAAATGAAAAAAATGTATGCTAATCTGTATGTAGCTATATTTATCTCTGTATCTCATAACATTTTGAATATACCCAATTAAAGATATTTCAAAAAAGGAAAAAAAAAAAATAACGTGGCCCACTAGTGTTGTGAGCAATGTGTATCTTTATCCCATCTTGAAGACTTGCAAGGCATAAATTTATAAATTCTAACAAGTAGTAAATAAGGGTATCATTTATGTATTCGCTTACTTATAGAATTTTAACCTTTCTCTGTCATATTTCAGGGAAGGCTTATTAAGAATTTTTTTGGAACAAAACATAACTAATTTAGAAACTATCCAGTCTTGAAGTCACATTCAGGGGTTTAATATGTGATCTTCTAAAGTAAGTCAGCAAAAACAAGAATTTAATAGCTCAAATACCTCAGTTCCTCACTTTCTCTTTTCCTAAACTAGGTTTTATGGTTTGGCCAAGAAGGAAGTTTTATTACAACTATTGTACACCAATACTGACATCTGGTGGTTTCATGCTCAAAGTAGTCTGACCTAGCTAAGCTCTCAGTGGGACGTGTTGGGCATCAAGGTGGGCTGGTGATGAGTTGGGGTCATCTAAAGGCTGAGTTTGCCATATGCATTTCCCTCTTAACCTCCACATACAACCCTGTGCATGTAATAGCAGAAGAACCATTATTTATATTTATTCTCACCTGGTGTTTCATTCTGTGATCTCACCCTTGTCACCCATGGGATAAATTATCCAAACTAACAAATTCCCCAGCCAGTAAATTACAGACATAGCCATAGAATCTCCATCTCATTAGGGAAGGTTAATTTAAGTAGACAATCAACAAAAATACAGAAGAAAAAACTCCATCCTGAATAGGAGATTTCTTTACATCTAGGGCATACAATGAATTCACAACCTCAACATCTGCCATTGCCACACACACACACACACACACACACACACACACAAAAAAAAAAAAACCCACTTCAGGAGAAAAAAAGAAAGAAAGAAAAGAAAATGGACTAATTGCAATTTTCTCTGATGAATGGTGAATTCCAATTAGCATTTTAATTACTCAAACCAGACTCTCAGCTGTCTTCAAGATCACAACAAAGCTCAATACTAGTTTTCATAATAGTTCTGAGAAGGGAACTTGGCCTTTAACTTTGAAAAACAGTTATTCAAGTTTAGTCTGTCTCTTTTTATATACGCTACCTGATCAAGGGTTCAGTAAAGGCTTTCATCATTATATTAACTTGCTGGCAACTCATTTGTCCATGTTCCAACAAATAAACTCTTCTTTTTTCCTTACCATATGTCATTGGGCAGAACTCTAGAAACAGTTGGGCCTATGATAAATGATGTGAGTTAAAAATGTTGGCTGGGGTGGTATCGAATGCTTCCTGATCAACTTCTATGGAGGTTTCTGTGTTGTTGTTTTTTTCTTGAGTTCAAAGTATTGAGTTTGTAATAAGTAGGGACATTCAAATATCTCTTGGTTCATTTGACCACCTTTGTAGTTGTAAATAATTTAAAAATTGTGAGTTTTATCTGTTATCTAAAGATTTTATGAAGCAAAGATTCTATAGATATCCATAGCACTGATTCTAGTTATACATCACTCCCATCTGTTTGTCCCTTCATCTAAAATACTGTGTGTTAGATCTTATTGGGAGGAAGAAGTTGTTCAAGTCATTGGACTGGAAAACACCACTATAGTCTATGTTGATCATAACATAAATTAAAAACCATGCTCATTTCATATACTGATCAGAGCATGTCTGGGTGAAGGACATTCAGGTTTATAAAGGTGAGAAATTCTGATTTATGAGAAAGATAAATAGAGCTAGAAATATTTATATTGGGGAAAACTTGTATAAGAAGGGAAAAAGAGGGTGCTAACCGAATTTATTTATTTATTTATTTGTAGAGGTTTTTTTTTGTTGTTGTTGTTATAGGGCACGCGCTCTTGCTGAAAAACCGAGAATGACAGAGTGACAGAAAGCAAGAAATCACCCCCCAGGGTGGATGGCCATGTCACAATCCCTTCTCCTCCATTCTCCTCTTGGGATCTTGGGCACGCACGCACACATGCCTGGCATGAGTTTAAGCCACTGAGTCTGGGACTCAAACCATAGTCGACTACATGGGAGTCCAGCTACATAGCCATTACACCAACTGCTGTTCCCTAGCCGAATTTAATAATACAGACATATATTTCAGTAGGCAAAAAATACAGAAAGAATAAATTTGGCTTACTTTTCTGATAATTAGAGCCATCACATTTGAATGAAATATTCTGGCAAATACATGCTTATCTTCCAGGGAAGTAATACGGAGTACTTCTGGACAGTAGAAGTAGGCTCTGATTTTTTTGCCTCTCTAAAATATTGTGATTTCAAATTATGCTGCAATTAAAAATGATGGTGCAAATCTGTATTTATTGACATGGAAAGATGCCCATGACATATTGCTGAGTGAAAAATAAAACAGGTTTTAGAACAGTATGTTCAGTATCATTCCATTTATATAAAATCTGGTACATATTTCTGTATATATCTATAGAGAAATGCTTATTGGGATACTCACCCAAACAGTAATTCGTTATCTCTGGATGATAGATTTCAGAGGATGTTTGTTTTCTTCTCTTTCTATTTAAGTACTTTGAATATTTATAATAAGCATATATTAATTATTTTCAAAAACAAAATTATTTTAAAACCCAAAGAAAGTTATATTTGATAATTGCAAAAGTTTTTAAGTGTTTATTTCATGAGTGAGAGAGACAGAGAGTGTGCTTGAGAGAGAATAACTGGTAACTGTTCTATGTGGATAATCCTCCCAGAGCATTGAATTTTACTTCTACACCATTGTCTGATTCCCATAACTGAAAATTCTTGTTAATATTTCTGGAGTAAAACAAACTATTAATGACTATAATAAATTTGGAATCAATGTAACCTTATTGCCCATCCATTTACCCTCTATGTGGCTTTGAGAAAATAATTTGCCTCTCTGAGTTTTAGTTTTCTCCACTATGAAATGAGGAATAAATACCACCACGTAGCCTTATGGTGAGAATTGATTAAGGTAAAATATAAAATAACCTCAATTAGACCAAGTGCATGTAAGTACTTAACAAGTAGGAAGTGCTTGGCAATTGGTAAGTGTTTCATCATTTTATAAAGATTAGCTATTTTTTTATTAGATTTAATAATTTGAGTATTTTCTAACTTATTCAAAAATATTTATTAGGGGTCCAAAGAGGTTTGGTATTTGCAGAAATAAAATCTGTTTCTGATTTTGTGGGAGATTATTGGTTGGTTGGTTTGTTGGTTGGCGGATTTCTTTCAAGTATCATGTCAATAAACAGAGATTTGCACCATCATTTTTAATTCAAGCATAATATCTATGAAAATTAGTCCTTGGTTCATTAGCCCACAGATAACACTTATTTAATATAAATTTTATTTCTTCAAAATTTCAAACTCTAGATATTTCATTGTCTATTCTCTATATGCAAATTTTCTATGGGAACATAGAGGTAGATTCAGAGGTGTAAATGTGTCCTTTGCATTTTCTTCAGGGTGTAGAATGAGGCCTGTCACCTAGAGTTGTGTTTGTGTGTGTGTGTGTGTCTGTGGCAGATGAGACATTAGCCATGATACAGTGACATCCTGAAGGCGCAAATCACTACTGGAAAAATGTGTGGCTTGCCAAATCTTTGCATTAAATCTCGGGAGCAGTCTCTTTCTTCTCGAGCCGTCTTACACATGATGTCTTTTTATCCACACTGCTCACTTAGATCTCATCAACACCTCCAGTCATCATAAGAATTTGGTAGGATTTATCCATAGCCAGAAAGACAGCACTTTGCTTCTACTCTCCTAACTGGGCAGAGGCAGAGTAAGTTTTATTCCATCATACATTAAAACAGAGAAAGTCAACATGCTTTGTACATTTGACATACACACACATAGACACTCAAACTCCACGGTAGCTCTTTACAGTGTGATTCTCCATTGCACACCTGTCACTTCGATGAGTGGGTTTTAAAATATCAGGAATATTTACTGTCAGGTGCAACCTTGGAATAAAATAGCAAAGTGCAATGTCTATTAGAGGAATGTCTCAGGACAGAGAGTAGTTTTCCATGACACATAGCACCAGGCTTCTTATATGATCTGCTAAGACTTAAATGCCTCCCTCCCCACCCCCTGCTCAGCCTCACCAAACTTATATATTGAAATTTGATTGTGATGGGATCAGGAACATGAAAATTTAATCCAAATGTTGTGTTGAAAGGTGGATCATTTGGGAGGAAATTAGGATTAAAGTCATCAGAGCAGAGTCCCCACGTGAAGCCTTTGAGTTTCTAAGAAGAGAGAATAAGACAAATGCACATGAACACAGAGACATACTCAGCTCTGAGCTTGCTCTGTCTGCTCTTCTCTGTGTAAACCACCAAGTAGACACTCACTAGGTGCAGCCTGTCAATATTGGATCTCCAAAATGTGAGCTGTAGAGATCTCTGTTCTTAAATTCCCCAGGCTTGTTAACGGATGGAAAAGTGTTGAGCTGCATTGTGAAATCCTTGGTTCTTTGGGTCCAGATCACTAAAATTAGAGATCTGTCCCTAAGCGCAAAATGAAATCGCAACCACGAATGATGCAGAAAAGTAAGTTTAATAGAAAAGAAAGGAAAGGAAAGAAAGGAAGTACACCCAAAAGGGTGTTGGGTGGGCAGAATGCCAAGTGGCAACCGCGTTTGATATTGGTCAACCCTTACTCTTATTACTAGAGATCATGAATATCCATTAGTGGGCGCCCCCCTTACACTGGCTATGTTCTTCCTTTAAATTTGAATCCACACGTTCTCTCCTGCACCTGCACACCTTTCTCACAGGCAAAGTGAGGAATTTGGTCACATAATTACGTACACCCAGTGCAAGTCAGGTTGCCTCAATTAGATCGCCCAATTAGTCTATCCTATTAATGACCAAATGCTTGCTTGGGTCCTTTTGAGAAAAGAAAATCTACAAACTATCCCTGTACACTTCCCTCAAGCCTCAAGGAATTAATATGGCAAATTGCCTCACCCTCCTGGCACCTGAAGCTAGGTGAGCATTTCCCTTTTCTCTTAGGTATGCCCGCTCATGGCTAACTAACTGCCTACCACAGGCTCAGGTATATTTTTTTGCTTATTAGCAACAGAATCTCCTAAAATAGTGCCAGCTCATATTACAGAGGGGGAATCTCCAAATTATACCCAGTGTGGACCAGAATGGGATCAGTTATTTACCTTAATATGCTCTAACATTTTCCCTGGGAAAGAGCCATATCAATTTCAGGGAAGATTTTGAAGTATAGACCCATCTATTTCAAAATTTTTCCTCATAGCAGATACAGGAAAGATCAGGTTCCAATATTTTTCTTCCTAGCCTATGATGTATGGGGAATCTCTGTGGTGTAGGTGTGTACATACTATATATTTGAGTAGTTCTTCCATGGATAATTTAATATATTCTTAGTCTGAATTCATGTGCTCAGCAGTGCTGGGGGCCACGCTCCAGCTGGGGTGGTTGCACAGGAAGGCGACACAGGTGAACAGGAATCAGACTAAGACCTCATGCCCTTTAGCATGTTCTTAGCTGACTATAGCCAGAGTAAACTCCAGACTGCAGCCCTGATGGCCAGGAGTCATGTGTATTTATTATAGAAGTTTTACAGCGGTAGGATGGGCGAGGGTAAATAAGTGAAGGATTTTACTTTAAAAGGTAAGGCATTCAAAGTATAGGAACAATAATCATAAAACATGACGTCTGTTTTGTTTAGGTATAAACAGTCATAATTTTTAGAACGAGGAAGTCCATTTTTTGGGTGCATTTTTTTTCTTTGATCTTGATTACCAGGGAGGGTCTTTCGATGAGAGGGTTTCCAGGAATTTTCAGTCCCAGACCAGCTTGATCACTTTAGTCCCAGATTGGCTTGAGAATTTTGAGCCTCGGGTCAGCTTTTGAGAACTTCAGCTTCAGGCTAAGGTGGCAGCAATTACAAGAGCCTAGAAATAAATCCTGTCTGGTTTAGTAAAGACAAGGTTAGTATATACTAAAGTGAAATACCTATGTTATCTTTGGGGTAGTCTACAGCTAAGAGGGTGAGTCTATATAGGAAAGGAATGTGGTCTTGTGAGTAGCTAAATGACTGACCTAAAGGTTACTATGTACTTGAGACCCTCTACATGCTGCTTTGTACAATGACTGTGGCTTGGGGAATGGCAATCTTCCCTTGTCCTGAGAGTAAGGGTGGCTTATGGTCTTTGGGGTTACAACACCTCATGGATGAGTCCCTGAGCTCCTCTTGGCTACTGAGATCGTTTGCCCATTAGTAGCTTTAACCTAAACCTTTCAAATGCTTATCTATGTAATCCCCAGTAGGAGAAGTGAATGTAGCTTTCTTTATTGACATTTTCCAATAGGGTGAGGTGAGTCTAATGGGAGTAACTCCTGTTCGCAGCTGCCGCCCTACACAGCTGCCACCTTAGTGAATCCGCATTCTTTCAGGATTATTGTAAAAATTATAGTAAGGCTGGGGGTGCCTTTATGAGGTACTGGGGTACGGCAATAAGGCCCATGGCAGAGAAATTGAGCGTAGGACAGTACAGTGACACAATACGTGAGATCCGGAACTCGTAAAACTGTTGACCTTGCAAACAGTTCTCCTTAGCCGAGTCCTTGCTCTAGGCACAAAGGGCAGTTCTTTCATACTCAGCTTATGTTAACTGCATGGTCCCAGCACAGCAGTATCTCAGATTTGGAAATTCAGAGACAAGTAAGACTGATTCCTCTCCTCAAGAAACTCATATCCTTGTGAGGTCGATAAGTACTCCATTATTATGCAATATGACAATTTCTGTTAATGCTTTTATATAGGATGAAATGAAAAGTTAAGTATATGCAATCATATATATGTATATGATCAGTTATTTAATTAGGTTCTTGGCAAAAAAAAAAAATCTAGAACACCAATTTGTGAGGATAAACTCCATTTGTAAGGGCAAACACAGATCGCAGGTAGTCCTGGAGCTGAGAAATAGCTTAGATTTTTGGTAAAATTTGTCAATCCACAGCTTTCTGATCAATTTTGCACTGCTCTGAAATCTCTTATTTCTCCTTCTCTGTGTTGAAGATCTCAACTTCCTGGTGTCTGGGCTTCTGCAGTTTCTTTTTATTGAAGTAAGCACTGGTAAGGTGCTTTGGGAATTTTAATTTACTAATATCAATTTTTGTGGAGGTGGCAATGACAAATTACTGGTGTGTTCTACGCAGTGGAACTCGATTGAGAACCAGCGGTCCAGTTACAAGTAGCAAGCCATTGCTTAGCTGCTTCAGGAAAACCACCCTCTTGCCTCTGTGGCGTCCAGTGAGGATGATCAGAATGGTCCCAGGAGTGATGCTAGCTTGCAGCTTTCTCACATGCTGACTCAAGGGTTTTTTGCCGTGACTCAACAGCTTTCGAGGAACGTCTACAGTAGGATAATACCTAGGCATTTTGTGCAGTTTAACCACCTGGGTACCACCATTCTTGTCTCCACCAACCGGTTTTGTAACGGTCGCAAGAACCTTCTCCTTCTTTTTCTTTTCAATTCTGAATTTAGTGGCCAAGTATTTCCTCTTGTACGTGGCCTTCCTGGAATACATGTCAGACTGGGAGTATCTGCCGATGCCCAGACTAAGACAGGGTTTCGGCCGCAATGGGGCTTCCCTTTCTTGGGCTTTTTAGCCTTGGGGTCACCCTTTTTAACATTGCCACTGGTATCATCCTTCTGTGCTTCAGGTTTCTTTTCCTTAGTATGCTGCTTTGCAGCTTTATCACCTGCCATCGTGTATAGTGGGAAAGAGCGGTATATGCAATCTTAATTTTACCTGGGAAACTCTGAGAAAAAATAAAATGCTTCAGCTGTAATTTTAAGAAAGTAAAGAAATTTTCCTGGAAGGTAAAGAAAGGACATGCCATAGAAAGAAAACAGGGTATGCAAAAGACCAGAGATGACATCAAATTTGGGAAACCACATAGATTGTTTATTATGGTTATATAAAAATGGTAAAGAAGCAACCCAAAAGGACAATATAAGCCAACATTCTCTCCTCACATCAGTCAACTTGTGTTTCTGAGAATGGCCCATGAGTAAGAAACAGATGTGAATGGGGACTAAATTTTCACAAAGACAGGAAGTGAAGTGAAATTTGTTTAAATCATTGTTCTGCTTTTCTGTAACATTAGACAAGTAAATAAGCTTAATTAAGTCTCAGTTTCCTTACCTGTAAAATGGGATTAATATTAATCTCAAAAGATTTTCATGAAGAAAAAAAGAAAAAAGATTAAAAAAAGGGATTAGCAGTTGGTGCAATAGCGATGTCACTGGATCCCCATGTAGTCAACCGTGGTTTAAGTCCTGAACCCGGTGGCTTAAATTTATGCCGGGCTCGTGTGCATGTGTGCCCAAAATCCCAAGAAGAGAATGGAGGAGAAGGGATTGCGGCGTGGCCATCCCACCTGGGAGGTAATTTCTCACTTTCCATCTCTCTGTCTCTCTTTGTCTTTCTGGCAAGCACACACGCCCTATAGCAAACCCCCTTCCCCCCCAAAAAAAGATTTTCATGAGGATTAAATGTGATAACATGTCAAAACATCTAGCACAGTTCAGAACACAAATGGGCGCTCATCACATATGTGCTAACTCTGAATTTTAAACTTAATCCACTTACTCAACTTGAGCTCTCATCAAACCATCTTGTTGTTGCTTCAACTTTTTTGACAAAGGACATAAAAATAAATCAAGACTAGTGGTGCAACCATTTAGATTTTCTGACTCAGTCAAAACTTAGCACAAATATTATGTACATCTAGTAGGTTTGGGACTAGGAAAGAAGGGAGGAGCAAGAGATATTGAACATTTTAGCACCTACTGTAAATCTAGTTATCTATCTATAGACTCTTTTTGCATAGTCATTTTAAATTTTTATTATTTTTTTTAAGAGAGAGATTTTTGCTATAGGTCACGTGTGTTCACCAGGAAGACAGAGAGACATAAAGTGAAAAATCATCCTCGGGGGGTTGGGGGGAATGGTCATGCCACAATCCCTTCTATTCCATTTTCCTCTTGACATTTTGGGCATGCATGCACATGTGCCTGGCATGAGTTTTAAGTTGCCAGGTCTTGGACTTGAACTGTGGTCAACTATGTGAGAGTCCAGCTATGTAACCATTATGCTATCTGCTGATCCCTTTTTGAATATTTATAACCATGTGCAATAGATACTATTAATTTCACCCTTTTATTTGATCAGATCAAAACCTTGGAATTTTCTTTGACTCATATTTTTCCCTCGAGCACACATAAAATAGATCAGCACATCCTTCTGTCACTCTCTTTTTTTTTGACCTAGATTTCATCCCATTCTTACCATCTACACTCTACTTTCTGACCTCATATCATACTGTTCTCCCCTTCCGTCTCCCAGTTCATCTATGCTAAGCTTCTTGCTCATCCTCAAAGAGATTCAACAAGTTCCTACTAATAAATATAAATAAATAAATAAATAAATAAATAAATAAATAGGTAAAAGTGTAGCCAACATTAAGCTTAATAGTGAATAAATGAAGTTTTCCCATTAAAGTCAGGAATAAGTAAACAATGTTTTTTATCACCTGTTTTAGTCTATCGTGTTGCTAATAACAGAAACACCCGAGTCTGAGCAATTTTTAAACATAGAGGTTTATTTTGGTTATGTTTTTGGAGGCCCAGGATCAAAGGGCCAAATCTGGTGAGGTTTCTCTATTTGGTGGATAACCAGGCTGAGAGTATTACACGGCAAGAGAGAGTGAGAATACATGTGCCTATGCCCATATGTCTGCTCATTTCCTTTCCTTATACACCAACAAAGTTTTAATCATGGGGGATTCATCCTGATGGCATGAATTATAGTCATCTCTTAAAGGCCCCACCTTTCAACGCCATTGTTGGATTAAATTGTCACTCTCTTAAACCCTTCACAACCAAATTTTAATGCATAAATTGTGGTGAATGTATTCAAACCACGGTATCACCACTGTGTTTGATCATTGTACTGGAAGTCCTAGCTAATGCATTAAGGAAAAAAAAAAGGAAATGGAAGGGATATAGACTGGGAAAGAAAAATTAAAACTGCATGTGTTTCTAGATGATGCGACCATCGATGTAGAAAATCTAAAAGTATAAAAGCATAAAGTCCTGGAACTAATGAGCAAGCATAGAAAGATTTTAAGAAAACACAATTAATATACAAAACTCAATCACTTACCTACATATCAATAATGAGCAACCTTCAAAAATAAAATATATAGGAATACATTTAGTAAACTCTGTACAAAGTTTAAATGTAGAAAATTTTAAAACTAAGAAAATATAGCAAAGAAAAACTAAATAAATGAAGAGTTATTTCATATTCATGGATATTCGATATTGATAGGCTGTCAGTCTTCCCAACATGATCTACACACTCATACAATCCCAATCAAAATTGTAGCAAGTCATTTTGTAGATATTGATAAATTGATTCTTACATTTGTATGTAGAGGTAAAAACTTAGAATAACCAATTCAATATTAAAGAAGACAAATAAATTTGGAGGATTGACACACTACTACTACAAGACTTATTATAGACCAAGATGTAGTGGCATAGCAGTTTGCATGACACTTGCAAAGCAGTATGCCATACAGGAGATGGGAGTTTAGCTCCTGGGTCAATCCGTACACATTGACCATGCACATGTATTGGGGCAGGAGGAACACGGGAATTCTACATACTTTCTGATCAACATTCTGACCTAAAATTGCTCTAAAGGTAAAGACTTTTGAAAATACAGTATTTAAAATATATATGTATTGACAGATTATTATACTTCTGTGTAAATAATTTAATTCTATTCAAAACTGTTTTCAAAACCAAAATACTTTAAAAGATAAAAATAACATTCATCCACATATTTCAAACCAGCATTTAGGAGATAAAAATATTTTTATGTTTGATTGTTTGAAATTAAAAGTGAATGAGCAGAATGATTATTCTTGGCACATATTTATGTTCTTTAATCAGTTTCATAAACATATTTGTTTCTGATACTGTTACTTTCCTTGAAGAAATGCATTCTTCAATATGGCATTATTTTTTTCCATAAAATATTTTCTAATCTTTATCAAAGTTTTATGTTATAATAAACATATGTAGAGGTTTTTTTGTGTTTTTTTTTCTTTAAAGAGAGATTTCTGCTATATAGTGCATGTGCTTGCAGGAGAGACACAGAGACAGAGAGTGAGGATTCACTCCCCAGGGAGATGACAATGCCACAATTCCTTCTCCTCCATCCTCCTCTCATGCACATACATCCGGTGTGAATTTTAAGCCACCAGGTCCGGGACTCGAACCGCGGTCAACTACGTTGGAGTCCAGAGACATAACCATTACTCCATCCCCACATATAGAGTTTTTGACATCATCTATAAATTCTGCTCTCTGTTTTATAATCTTAATTGTCAAAATATTCTTTCTGTGCATGTGAGGTAACTCCAAGCCAAGAGCAGATTATGTTAAAAGGATTATTATATTTTTGGTATTAAACTGTATCAATATTTCAGCCCAAATATTTTCATAGTTATTGTCTTTTCCCTTCCATTTAGACAATCTTACTTTGACAAGTAGTTCTATAAGACAAAACTTGTGAAAGATGATGTTCTCTCTATATAATTATTTAAAATATTTTTCTAAATCTAATTGGTACAAAATTGAAAGCTTTCTCCATGTCATTGCAATTCAGTATGGCATATATTTTTAATATTCTGAAAGCTATAAACCTGAAGAATTTTTGGTATTTATAACATTGAATACTTTATTAAAAATTTTGAACATACAGCCAAAATTTAGAGGACTCATTTAAAAATAAAATAGCTTGGTCTTATTTTTTAAACATTTCAACTGATTTACAGATTAATTATTCCAAAGCTTAAGTATTTTTAAAAATCTGATTTATAGTAGGCATCAAAGAGATGCCATAGCAGAAACTAAAAGACTGGAAGGTACAAAAGCAGGGAGGACAATTGTAGATAATAGAGACAGTATAGGAAGGAAAGGATCATAGGAGGTGAGGAGGGAGGGTAAGAGGAGATGAGAGGGAAGGGATCAGGGGAAAAACAAAGAAATAAAACATTTAATAGATACAAAAATGCAGTTGCCTACTGATGATAATGTATATGGTAATACTCTTGGCTTGCTTGATATGCACTGCATTCATACTGAGAAAACCCATGTTGTACACTGTAAAGATGCACAGTGAAAAATAAATAAATAAATTTTATTTCGTTACTTTATTTTTTAGAGAGGTTTTTTCCTATAGGGCACGTGTGCTGGTCAGAAAGACAGAGAGAGACAATCCCTTCTCCTCCATTCTCCATTCTCCTCTTGGGATCTTGGGCATGCATGCACAGGCGCCCAAGGTGAGTTTAAGCCACTGAGTCCAGTACTTGAACCGTGATCTACTACATGGGAGTCCAGCGACTTAGCCATTACGCCAACTGCTGGTCCCAATAAATAAATTTTAAAAGGAGGCTACTGTGCATCACTATTCTGATGAATACTTTTTAAAAATTGTTTTGTTGAACATAAGTGAATTATGAGAACAAAAACAGTAATTTCCAAAATATTTCATCATAGGCATCTTAATAAATAAAAGAAAGAAATAATAAAATACAATTTCTCACCATGTTGTTCTCCCTTGAAATCATATTCTCACAACAGAATCACTAATTTTATTTTCAGTATTAAAGTTCCCTCTGAATTTATCATGAGATTCTCTACAATTTGAGATGTTTTAATTACTAACATGGAATTCCAAATGCTATACTTTGATTGTAATCATCATCAAACCATTAAAAGAACGAGCTAATTTTGACTTATAGCATCCGGTAATACCAATGCAACGTTTTCTCCATTTGCCCGTTTGTGAAGCTTTCCTCATGATTGTGGAAACTTTATGTTAACAACTGTTACTTCACTTTTTATGTTAATATTTTCAGGAAAACCTTCAAATAAAAAACGAGAGAAAATGGAATAACCATTTTATCTAGAAGAAAAGTCATGTTTTGCAGATCAATACAGAAACATCTGTGCAGTTAAACAGTTGGGGAACAATTATTTCATTAATTTTTTAAAAATATTTTTTATTTGACCAGAGAGAAAGAGAGAGAGAAAGTGAGAAAGCAAGCCACCAGGTCTAGGACTCAAACCTCTGTTAGTCAGTGTGACATTCCAACACCTTAATCATCATGCCACCTGCTGGTGCAGGAGAACAATTAATATAAATTAGCTGCAAATTTGAAGCAAATGGGATTTTTCTTCAACATTATTATGTATTTGTTTTTTTATGATTAATGTTTATTCCTATACGCTTCATGGTGAATGTTAGATGGTTACACATTATTTTTGAGGATGACATCCATCTTGTTTTTGTAATAACTTAATTTCAGTAGTAATTTTTAATTAACCATTTATTTTCTAAAAGCTCATTACTTCAAAAAGGGCTTATTTAAAAGAAACAAACACAATTGTTCATAAAATGATTATGGTCTCTGAAAACTAAATATTTGAAAAACTATCATTGTAGTGACTGTGATCAGAGATGTATATGCTCTGTCACTATTCCTGACCACATTCTATGCCTGTGTATCCTGTAAATTCTCAGACTATTCACTGACCCTGGTTACTGAATGCTGGACAATCTCATGGATCTTGTAGGCCTCTCTGGGGTACAACATAAGGGGCTAGTGGATCAAACAGCCAGTCAGGAAGCAGCAGTACTTTATCCAGTACCACCTAACATCCAAGCTCCTTGCTTCTAGTTTGTGAAGAGTTGTAAAGTAGCCTCTGAAGACAATCTGAAAAGGAAAGACAAGTCAACTGCAGGTCGTTCTCCATCTGTAGGTACTGATTCGGATAAAAATTGAGTTCTTTGGGACCAGCAGTTAGCATAATGGCTATGTCGCTGGACTCCCACGTATTCGACCACGGTTCTCATCACAGACCCGGTGGCTTAAAACTCACGCCAGGTGCGTGTGCGTGCATGCCTAAGATCCCGAGAGGAGAATGGAGGAGAAGGAATTGCGGTGTGCCCATCCCCCCAAGGGGTGATTTCTTGCTTTCTGTCTCTCTGTCTCTGTCTGTCTGGTGAGTACACGTGCCCTATAGCAAAAACTTCTCAAAAAAAAAAAAAATTGTGTTCTTTGTACATGCATCTCTTATGCTCTTCCATGAGGCCATGACAGAAAATGCAAGTATAAAATAAAGGTTCTCCAAACCCATTCTTGCTTGTTGTAATACAACAATTAGTAATAATATTTTATTATAAATGAAAATTCAGTGTAAATTCTAAACATAATGGGAAACCAAGGAGATGGGTGTAAAACCAGAACCATTCTACATAAACCAAGAGTTATTGATGCTACATCCATACTCCAGGGGAAAAATAGGAAGCATACAAAGTGTAGCATTGACATAAAGGAGAATAAAAACAAATTTATTTCATGGGGATCTCCATATATTAGCTCATTAGGCTTCTATAACAAAATGCTACAAGCTAGGTAACTCATAAACAACAGAAATTTATTTTTCTTATACTTGTGTAGGCAAGAAATCTAAGATCAGGGTGCTGGAAAGCCTGGTGTCTGGGCATGACCATTTCCTAGTTCAAAGATGATACCTTCTTGCTATGTTCTCATATGGCAGAGGGGGAAGGCAGCTCCCTGGGGCCTCTTTGATAAATGCAATAACTGCCTCCATGAGTATTTCAACCTCATGACCTAATTACTTTTCAAAGACCCCACTCCATCTCTTAATACAATCACATGGATGATTAGCTCTTAACATGCAAATTTGAAGGGTCATAAACATTCGGATCATACCATCCCTAAAAAAGCTTTGTTCTTAAACAATAATGAGTGACTGGGAAGTAACAAGGTGTCCATAAAATGATTGTGGCCACTGAAAACTAAATATTTGAAAAACTAATTATTGTAGTATACATGGTTGAGATATATATGTGTATATATATATTTAATGACTTCAATGGGAAATATCCAAAAATGAATAAAAAGTCAATAAAAATAAGTTTGGCATTCCATTGTGCTAGGTTGCAAACATATCTACAACTTGATATTTTATCTGGCCCCATGCTCTTTGCTTGGACTCTTCCTGAGAGTTTGTGCTTTACTTTGGCCGATATGACATTGATAAGGGATCACAGGCAGAGTCTGTGCACATCGGAGCTCACCTTCTTGTTCCTCTTGGAACCCTGTGACTAGTGATGCTTTCATCAGTTAGCCTGCTGGGTGACATGTCCCACTGATCCCCCTTACTTCATGACTCGAAGCCAAGGACGAGACACAGAAATAAGGATCCAGCTGAGCCGGTCTTCCCCAAGCCAACCCCAACTGAGCCAGCTGAGGTCAAAAAAGCCACAAAGAAATCAAAAAAGTCATGAAAAAAAGCAAATGCCTCTCATTTAAAATGCTTAGTCTTGGGATGGTTTGTGACATAGCAGTGGGTAATAAATGCAGTTGGACTTGCTGTAAAAAGTGAAACAAAATAGGTGCACAAAGACAAATATAATTACTTCCTCCCGCTAGCCACCATGACTCGCGTCCACTTCCATCTTCTCCAACATTTACAGCCTGATTCGTGCCTTTATTTACCTTTCTCCTTAAAAGACATACATTTAAACATATATTTGGAACTTTGTTCCACCTACAAAATACTGCTATGCACAATAGTGTGAACCTGACTTTTATTTTTTAGTTAGTAATATACCACAAAAAGTACAAGTCGGTCTATCCAGATGTATAGTATTTGTGGGATTTTGTAATTACCTCATCTGTATGCAGACATACAGGTAGTGTTTTATGGAAATATGACTATAAAAGGCATTTTGAGAATTCTTTTTACTTTGTGTGGTTTCCTTGTCTCTTATCGCAGTCCATCTCACAAGATAATATACCAAACAGTGAGGCAGGTGGCATTACTTTATTCATGCTTAGGGAACACATGGCAAGGTACATGCACATCTGTGTGCCTGGGTGCATTCAACACCAGGAGGGGTTTTGTCAAATTTCCTTTCCAAAGTGAAACTTTGTTCTACACATTATTTTTCTTATTACATATATTTCCTACTTCTTAGTTTTCTAGTCAATAACACCTTATGGGATTTTCTTTGTCAGGCAGTGTAGTTCTAATCCATTATTTTTAATAGCTGTAAAATAGTCCCTTGGTGGAAATGTACTATAATTTATTTCACCATTTTTCCTCTTTGTTTGTCACTTCCCTACTACTTTCAACATCTATGAATAATGCCACCATAAACATCTGTATCCGTAGATCTCTGTAGTATGAGTCTTCCTTTCGTGTAGACTAGGCACCAAGTAACGAATGCTAGACCAAAGATGATGTTATTTTAGCTTTTCCATTTTTAAGGTGGTCATTCTGCTGTTTTCATGTAAGACAGACTATAACAATTTGTATACCTACCTGCACTGGAAAGAGATGTCTACATGTAATACGCATGAAGTACTATCTCATTGTTAAACTGGTTTTATTACTCCAACTTACAGCAGCTCTGCATCTTTTTAAATATTTATTAACCATGTCCACTAGCCTTATGAGAAACACCTATGTAGATGCTATTTTTTTCCACAAACTGTGACCTTTTTTGCTAGTTTAAAAGAAATCTCTCAACTTAATAAATGTTTACTGTCATTTGTATTGCTTTTTTAAATTTAGTTATTTATCTTTGACTTTAATTGTGATAACTGAGTACTAAACTTATAACCATTAAGACACTTTTTAGCATGATAGGGAGTGCATATACCTTTTGAATTCTTCTATAACGTGCGCATCTTTTACATTTTAATTTTAATTGTATAAAATTAATTTTATTTCTTATGAGATAAAGGTCAAATTGTTTTTATTCTTCCATATAGAAAGAGTTGTGTTGCCCTTAGTTTTTAAATAAGTCATCATTTTACTAAGAAATTAAAATGCAACATTTAGTCTGTATTGAGTTCTCATAAAACATCTATGTTCTGGTCTGCTAAACTATTTATTCATGACTATGACATCACCATGTTGATTTATTCACACTGACTGTGTATTATTTTCTCCTCTTTGGTAAGATCCATCACTCTGAACTACTCTGTTTATATATTTCTTTGCTCTTAGAGGTTATTTTTTCCTCTCAAAACATATACTCAATTTCTATGGTAAAATACATTTTATATACAAGAGCACAAAATATGTATGCAGTATAACGAAAGTCAAAACTCAGCATCTCAGACATACAAGTTTAGGAATAGAATATTACCATTGATATGATGTCTGCTACTTGTTCTTCTTTAGCTGGAATTTCTGGCCGACTCCCAGCATCACTATTTTTAATTTCTTGTTAACTGGACACTTGCTTTATTTGTTTTCAAAGTGGAATTGCTAAATTTGTGGATGTGCGTATATTTTATTGTTGCCCCAAAAGCCAAATTACCTTGTGCAACAGAAGGACCAAGTTTATAAACCCACTAGTCAGTAAGAATTCTTTTTGTTCTGCATCTTATTCATTCTTAATTTGCTAGACTTAGACGTTAAGCTAATGGATGTGAAATGTAGCTCATTGTACTTGTAATTTATTTTTGATGTGAAGAATATCTTGTCAGATGTCATAGGTCAATTACATTTTATTTGTAGTGGAATATAGTATCATGTCTTTTGCCTGTTTTCTTCTCTTTTAAATTTGAGGTTTGTATTTTCCTCATTGATTTGTGAGAACTATTTATACTATCTGCATGGTAAACCTTTGTCGTTTATGAGGTTGTGAATGTCTTGTCCCAGTTTGTAGGTTGTCTTCTCAATCTCTTTATGTGGTCTGAGTATAAATAAATGTTTCAAAGATTAAGTCAAATTTATGCATTTGTTTATGTTTTGTTATTTTGTGTTTTGTTTAATAAATCCTTCCTTCCTGAAGACATAAAAATATTACCTAATTTTGGAGGGAAACGTTTAATTGACTTAGCTATTATATTTAAGTTTTTCATTTATCTGGGAAAAAACCTTTTTGTTTAAAGTGCAGGATGGGCATTATCTTTTTTAATCTTCTTCTTCATTTGGACAACTACTTTTCAGAGAGTTTATTAAACAGACTATTTATTTCCTCCTAATCCTCTTTGCACTTTTGTTGTATAGCTGGTTCTCACATATGTGGAAGTCTCGCTCTGTTATATTTCTCTGGTTTATTTTTAAAACTATCCTTTATCCAGTTAAGGAAATTCTGTTTTTATAGTACACAATGAGTTTTTATTATAAATGATTGTCAAGTTTTATTGAATGTTTTTACTGCAGCCAGTTAAATGTATCTTTCCTATGGTCAGCTAATATGATTCAATAAATTTAGATATTTTCTAATATTCAGTTCTAGAACAATGTTACATTGGTCATGCTGTATTGTGTTTCACTTTATTTATTTATTTATTTATTTATTTACTGGAGAGGTTTTTTTCTATAGTGTGCGTGCACTCACCAGAAAGATGGAGAGAAACAGAGCTACAGAAAGGGAGAAATCTCTCTCTCTCTCTCTCTCTCACACACACACACACACACACCCACCAGGGGATGGCCATACCACAATCCCTTCTCCTCCATTCTCCTCTTGGGATCTTGGGCATGCACGTACATGCGACCAGCATGAGTTTAAGGCCACTGAGTCCTGGACTCAAACCGTTGTCGATTACAATGCGAGACCAGTGACGTAGCCATTACGCTATCTGCTGGTCCCTGTATTGTGTTTTATAAAACAATGAATTATTCAATGCAGTTTGCTAATATTTTGTATAGAAACTTTGCATATCATGAATGGTTTGCTATTTTTTTATCATGTACTCCTTTTGCATGATTTTAAATGTAAGATCATACTATCTTCAAAAATAAACAGGTAAGTTGGGAAGTGACTTCCCCCTTTATTTTATTCTGTGAAAAACATTTCATGATATTGGAATTATTAATGTCTTAGATATTTTACAGAACTTAGCTTTAAAATTAACTAGGTCTGTTGTTTTGTTTCTGGGAATATATTAAAACATTGTTCCAATGTTATGAATGTTTATAAGAGTGGTTCAGATCTCTTACCTCTTATTGAGTCAATGCTAGGAAACTATATTTGTGAGGACTCCATCCATGTAAATACTTTTCAATATATTGGAAAATTTGTTTATTTTGCACACCGCCTCTTATTTTTATTAATTGTCATTGAAATTATAGCTGTGTCCTCTTTTCTTCCTTACCATATTTACCTATTTCTTTTTTCTATTTCTGTCACCATCTCTGTTTTTCTATCTACCATATGCATACATTTTATTTCTACAATTAAATCCTTTTCTTTAGATTTTTTTCTTCTATTCTCTTACAAATTTTTGAAGTTAGTTAATTTTACCCATGTTGATTTGGAATATAATGATTTTGAAACTATAAACTGCTTTTAGGTATCACTTTCATGCAAGATAAAAGTTGATGGCTCAATTTCCATAGTCATTCAGATTTAAATGCTGTCCAATATTCATTACGATTTCTTCTTTGACCCATGAGTAATTGAGAATGTCATTTTATTTAAGTTTCTAAACATATGTGACTTTTTTCCTGGAATGTGTGTGCATTTTTGTGTATGTGTTTGTATGTGTATGAGAACATTTGTGCATATTTATTTATTTATATTTACTTATTTTTTTTATATTGAGATCTAACTTAGTTTCACTTTGGTTGTAGAATTTAGCAATGTAATAGTCATTTTGCAAAACTTAATGAAAAATGTTTTTGCCACAAAAAATGGTCATTATTTAAAATTTTCCAGAAAATAATTGTTGGTGCTATGTTCCTATAACCAAACTTGTTACATATGTTGCTTATTTATTTTCTCTCAATTACTGAGAAATATTTTAAAATTTTTCAATATGGTGTAAATTTGTCCCTTTTTCTTACAATGTTATCTTTTTTTTTTTTTTTTTACTTTATATAACTAGACACTGTATTGTTAGGTGCTTAAGTTTAATTTTTTTTCTTAAAGAATAATTTTATTTAACTTCATTTATCTATTTATTTATTTATTTCAATTTGACAGATACGGACAGAGCAAGAGAGAGAGAAAGCAAGCAGCAGGTCCAGTACCTGAACTGTGGTCAGCCATGTGGAAATCCAGCACTCCTAACCATCATGTCACCTGCCAGCCCCCAGTTTAAAATGTTTTATATTTGCTTTGTTAATTGAATCTATTTTCTCTAAGGAATAATCCTCTTTATCTCTTCTAAAAAAATCTTTTTTTTCCTAACCTTCATGTTATCTTAAAATGTACCAGTCACGTGAGCTCTAAGACTGTAAGTTTTCCTGTTATGTGTTTCTATTGTGGCGTTTTAAATTGTAGATACACTTGAGCTTTAAGTTTCCTTGTAAACAGTGTGTAGGTGAGGTTTATTTCATTTTTTTAAATGATTATTTCTTATTCACATGTAATGCTGGTATGTCTTTGTGGTAACAGTATGGTTTTCCAAAGTATGCATAAAGTGTGTGATAATCATATCCAGGTTATTAACATGTTCATCATCTTTAATTAAAAAATGCTACATAATGTTTTATTCCTTTGATATTCATTCTATTAGGTGTTTTTCATTTTTTGTATAGATATTAGATTGATGAAGCACTTTTTACTCAGTGGTGGTAGACCATTTCATAATCTATTTATTTTGTTTAGATGCATTTTCACATCTGTTGATCATTTTTTTTCCAAATTAGTTTCTCCCCCTAGTTCTTCCACCTCACCTCCACACTATAGAGTCTTTGACATCTACCATTGTTCTTTCTCCTTTTATGCCATCAAGTCTTTCCATTTCCATCATCGATCGTAGACATTTAGTATATATTAAGTGGGGACATGCAGTGTTGGTCTTTCATAGCTTGGCTTATTTCCCTTAGCATTTTATTTTCTAGATTCATTCATTTTGGGTCAAAAGATGGGATATATTATTCTTTATAGCCAAATAGTATTCCATTGTGTATATGTGCCATATTTTTTTAATCCATTTATCTTATGAATAATGCTGCAATACAAATAGATATGCAGATGACTCTCTGCAAAGAGTAATTTCCTGTCCTGTGGATTAATACCTAAGAGTAGGATTATTGGGTCCTAAGGTAGTTCTAGTTTTAAAATGTTGAGGACCTTTATTATGTTTTACATACTGCCTATGCTAATTTACATTCTCAGCTACAGTGCATAAGGGTACCTTTTCTTCAACAACTTTGCCAATGCCTGTTATTCTTTGTGTATTGTAAACATTTAACGTTTTAAGCAGAGAATAATTTATTTTGATATAATAACTGGAAGAGTTGGACTCATAACTCTTTTATTGTGTTTTCTATTTATTCCAATTTTTCTGTATTTTATTTCACTATTTCCTTCTTTTGAAATCAGTTAACTTATTTTTCAATAATAGTTTGGAAGTTATGCACTTTTCTGGGATTTTTTTTTAGTAGTAAAATAGAAATTATCACATGTATATTTCAGTTAATAAAATATGAAACTAATCAACATATTTACCACTCTGGAAAAAAATCCCTGAAGTATATTAATAAGTATTAATTCTGGTCACAACCATTCTGATTATATTTGGATGGATAGAAACTGACATCCACGTAAGACTTGTGTTTCTGAGCCTCACAGAGACCTTTATGGTCTTTTTTCCTAATTCTTCCAGTGACTGTGTGTTTTTGGCTTACTGAAGGTCATCTGACATTATAGGCGTAGGCCCTAGACTTTCTACCTTCTTCAGTCTCATAAGTTCCCATTAACTGCTAGAGACTCTTAATAGAAATCTGCTCTCACTCTTTTACACTTTCTCATGGGCTCCAGCCTCTGATTTTATTTTCTCCTATTTTTTTAAATTTAAAAAAATTCAATGTGTAGGAGGCAGCAGGTAACTTGGAGATTAAAGCACTGGATTCCTGCATGGTCAACTGCAGTTCAAGGCCAAACGATTTAAAAACTTGTGTTGGGTACATATGTGCACAGGTCTAAAGTCCCCAAAGGAAAATGGAGAAGAAGGGTTTGTGCCATGATTAAACCCCTGGGGAGTGATTTCTCACTTTCCCTCTCTGTCTCTAACCAGAAAGAGCATATACTCTATAGAAAATAAAATAGTGTGTTTGCTTTGTGTGCTGACTGAGATATCTGTCTGCAATATTACCCAAAATATAAGTCCTTGACCTTTCATAGTTCCATGTTGACTCTAAGGTCATGGTATCTAATGCTAAAGCAAAATAGAATGAAGTAAAATAAAATAAATAAATTATTGGGATTATACTTGATGATCAATAAGTATATTATTAATTCTGATGTACAGTGAACAATTTATAAAATTAAGTTTTCTCAGTTCTCTGGTTCTAAGTCCAGGATTGAGAGGAGTCTGAAATTGATTTAATATCAAACTAGTAGAATGTACAGATTGATAAGCACCTTAACAAATTCACCTACATTAAATCCCTAAAGGCTGAAGATTTTTCTTGCAGAAAAATATGGAAGATTTCACAAACAAGCACAGAAAAATGAAAATAGACTTTCAGTCTTTGGGTAAGTAATTAAGCATTAGAATCCCTGTTCTTTCTCCTGATATTGATGAGATGTCCTTCATTCATCAGATGCTGACCTGATGGGTTCCATTGCTGTCTGCTTGGGGACTCCCTGGAAACCTGATGCCTTAACTTTTGGAATAAACACTTTATCATTTACCTAAGAGCTCTTTGGCCTGGGTCTCCTTGACTTAGAAACCATGGCAATGTTTCTTCTTTAAGTAGAGTATACACTATAACTGTATAAGACAAAAAGGTACAGTTTTAACCAAACTTGAGTTTAAGTCCCAGTTCTGTCATTTCAAGCCATGTGACAGCAGATGATCCTTCTATCTATGCATCTGTTTTCCGTTCTTACTTTAGATGAGTCCTTGCCAAGATAGGCGTTCCAGAAGCTTGCAAAGCTAGAAGAATATCATCACTGTTTTGATTGGCACCTCATTGTATTTGTATCCAAACGCAAGAAAGTTAGGACAGCTGTAAGTCAGCAAAGAGAATTCAACCAGTTCATAATATATATGATGATTTTCCTGGCTACTTTCCTTGGTGAATGAGCAAAATAGAACAGTGGAATAAGAATCTGAAGTCTCATTTATATGTGCTGAGGATCTTCCTATCCCAGACTGTTAGAGAGACTCACCTTGTCACAAATTATTTCCCATGAGCCTGGGAAGGAAAGTCAAATAGAGAGCATATCTGCCATATTCTAACAGGAAGATCTCTAGTAATGTTCTTTCCCAAAACCTTTGAGATATGTATTCTTAACAAAGCATGGCTCAGAAAAGCTAAGCTGTCTAAACCTCATGACATGGCCAGCACATGACACCGCCAACGGTGGAATTGATATGTAACTTCTCCCAGTCATTTTGTATATGTCACCTTTCACTGCTGATAGACTTGAGTTCTGGTCCCACATCTACCCTTGCAGATTATTGAGTGAGTAGGCAATGCTTTGTTCTCTCCAAAATGAAGATGAATAAGAACATTATTTTCTCTTAAGTTACTGCTTTTATTTATAGTGATTAAATTGAATAACAAACAGACAGTTTGAAAGGCTTAGATGTATAATAACAAAGCTTATTCCTTCGGAAATGTCTATGTATCACAGTGCTTCTAAGGGGTGAAACTTAAGGACGTACACTCTGGAGTTGGACCCTCTCAGTTAGAATCCTGGCTCTCCTACTTATTTCTCCACTTTCTAAATGAGGATAGTGAGTCCAGCCACAGGGGTGCAGCAGTCACGCAACATTCCACGATGCTAAGCCATGTGAGAAAGCCCTGTGTTCATGTCCTGAGGTCTCCCTGTATGTGCGATTAAACTAGCACATGGCTGTGATCTTGGCTGGCTGAGGCTAGGGCAGGATCACTGCATTGAGACCCTATTGGGGATGCTTATTCCTCTCATGTTGTGTGTCATTTTCTCATGAAATACACTTTTTTTAAAAAAAATTAGGAAAATACCTGAGGTCTCCCTGTATGTGCGATTAAACTAGCACATGGCTGTGATCTTGGCTGGCTGAGGCTAGGGCAGGATCACTGCATTGTGACCCTATTGGGGATGCTTATTCCCCTCATGTTGTGTGTCTTTTTCTCATGGAAGAAATACACTTTTTTTAAAAAAAAATGAGGAAAATAAGAGCAAGTGTGTGATAGTGTTGTAATAAGGCTCACAAGAGTGAATGCACATAATCATTTAAAACCAGACACAGCACTTAGTGAATGCTTAGTGAGCACCTCTCTGCAACTGGCGATGAAGAGAATCTCAATAGAACTCTGCGCCTATCTCCTCATATACAAAACTACTTCCATGTGTGAATGCTTGACTCTAAGGATTCTGGGCATCCAAAATGATTCATCTATCTCTCCTTCCTCCCCTCTATGGTTAATACACATATTTATAACACCTTGCAATACATTCGGATCAAGCACCTACATACTGTGGGCAAGAACTTCAGACAATATGCTGGGAAAAGTGAAGAGGAAGGTGTCAGTGACGGGAATAAGAGGAAGACAACAACTTCCTCACATAGGAGAGGGAGTCTTTCTACAGAAGAAAATAAATAAATAAATAAAACTTTAAGTGGAAGATGTGGTAGTGAGCAGCAAAAGAGTTTTGTTCTTGGAAGAAGCAGAACCCTCAGGGGCTTCCCAGCTAAGCTCCTCTTTTCTTTTTATTGGAGTTCTGTGCTGAAGCTATAAACCCTCCAAATGAGTTGAGATCATTAGGGAAGCTCCACTGATCAGTGGTGAAAAAATATAACAATTAAAACCAGAAGCCTTGGAAATGAAGGCTTGGGGAGGGGCTCAGGGGAGGAGAAGAAACAGGGATGGCTCTTAATACTTAATAACAAATACTAATAATGGCAGAGAGTCAGAGACTAATTAAAAGTTTCTGAAAAAAGAGATTAAGAGAGATACAGGAAGGATTCATCCATAATATGTTGCCTGCCTAGAATCAGGAAGCTCTGGGTTTTAGGAAGAGGAGTGAAGGACTAGAGTTCGGAATCAGGGTTCTAGAACTGGTCTTGCGTGATACAAAGGACCTTGGCAAATATCTCTGTTTCTCTGAGCCTCAGATTTCTCATCTGCAAAATGGTGCCTACATTTCTATCTCATAGGGTAATAAATATGAAGTCTCTCAGAATCCATAACATAAGCAAGTCTTTATTGCAAAGAAAAGCATGGCTTAAGAGCTGCTATTAAAGGCTTCTAAGTCATTTGCAACTTGGCAATTCAATTTCCCCTCTCTCCCCCCAAAAAATTAATTTCTGAACTGAGGTTCAAAATAGAGAGAGAAAGTAATAAAATTTAGAATGATATTTTTAAATGAGATTCTTAATGACATTTGGAATTTGAATGGTATTTCTTGCCCCAAGTATTTGTATTGCTAAACTAAAATGATCTTTGAATTTTATCCATAAGACATTCACTTCTTTGGTATATTCTTCATGCTTTCATCTTTCTCTGAAGAAAGTGCAAATGGATAGGAAGTCACCCCTGCCTCTAACAATGAGCTCCACTCTAACTGGGATGTGCATTTTTAGAGAGAAAGCTTATGAAAGGAAAGGAAATAACTGACAAACTAGGAAAAAATTAAGAATGATTTACTTCATTTTCCTTATTATTATTTTATTTGCTATAGGGCATTTATGCTCATGAGAGAGAGAGAGAGAGGAAAGAAAGCCACCAGATCCAGGACTCGAACTGCAGTCGGCCATGTGGGAGTCCAGTGCCTTAACCATCATGCTACCTGCTGGCCCCAACAAACTGAAGATTTATAGCAACTAGTATAGTGTACACCCAGATGGGGAGCGAGTTGGCAATAGAAACTACCTGAAAAATTTGACGGATTGTGAACTATCATAAACATAAAAACAAGAGACCATGGAATACTTACGGTGTGTTTTCAGCTTTAGATGTATCACTTGCTTAACTGGTATAAGATCAAAGAACAAACTATCTTGCAGATAGAAAATTTACAATGAGAATATATAACTCACCCAAAATCAAAATGACAATTAAGAGGCAGAGGTGGAGACAGATTGCAGAGCCATGTTCTTTCTGTTCTACCATGCTCACCCCTCCTTCCCATATTCCCAGGTCCCAAGAGGACTCCATAATCGATTTAATCACAGCCTTGAGAATGGATATAGAAACAGACTATTTACTCATCATCTGAGTTTCCAATTAGTAGCTTCGAGCTGCTTCATTTCTTTGTCCATCCACACTCAATATCTTTTCATTATCTGTCTTCTTTTAAACTCCCTAATAATGTTAGCTCATGGGTGGCTCCTTCTCACAGGAAGTTTTGGGAAGCAGGCTGAAGCTTTCAGTTTTGTGAGTCAAGAATTACCTGATCATTTTTAGGGGACACAGAAATGGACGATTATCTGTTGATAATAATGTATGTGATATCTTCAGCTGTACTGGTGTGAAGTATATTCATGTTGGCTAATCCATTTTACAAGCTGTAGTGATATCCAATGATTGAGTATAAAATAAATTAGAAAAATAATAAAAAATAAAATAAATATGGACATCCTGGGGCCAGAGAGTGGCATGGAGGTTAAGGCACTGGATGCCATATGAGTAACTCTGCAGTTGAAGGTCCGGACCTTGTGGCTTAAACAAAACACCCCTGACAAGTGTGTGTGCATGCCCAAAACCCTGAGAAAAGATTGGAGGAGAGGGGACTGTGGTATGGCCATCCCCTCAGGGAGTGCTTTCTCACTTTCCCTCTTTCTTTATCTCTCTCTGGCGAGCAAACATGCCTTGTAATAAAAAAATAAAAAATAAAATAATAAAATAAAATGTGAACTTCCTACACTCTCCTATCTCAGAGAGGCTGATCCAGTAGTTAGTAGAGTGGTCTGAAATTGGGACTTTTTTAACCAGCATAGTCCCCTACCCCTCCACAGGCAATTCTGACAGTTAGTTGCGGGCCTTCTCTTCGAGCACAGAACAGCCTGAAGGAAATGTGGCACCCGAGTTAAGTCCTGGATCCTGCGATTCACTAGTTCTGTGAATTTTATGCATTTTGTCAAACTTCTTCTGAGACCCAGTCGTATCATCTAAGAAACGATAGGTAGAATATTTGCCATATTTGAGAATAAAATGAGACACGCTATTAATTCCTGGTCGAGCGCAAGTGATAGGATAGGAATAGGAGTAGAGAAGCCGAGAGATGTAAAAGGGCTGAACTCAGGGCCAGCGGGTGGCGAGGTGGTTAAGGTCCTGGATTCTGAAAATGGCCCTCAGACCTAGGGGCTTGAAAGTCATCCCAGATGCATGTGCATGAGTGCCCAAAACCCCAGAAGGAGAATGGAGGAGAAGGGATTGCAGCGTGGTCGTCCCCCTTGAGGGGTGATCTCTCACCATCTGCTTCTCCACAGCAGGTGCTTATAGCAAAATCATTTTTTTTTTTTTTTGGAGAGATTTTCACTGTAGGGCGCGTGCGCTCGCCAGATAGACCTATAGCAAAATCTTAAAGACAAATAAAAAGTGCTCAATTTAGACTGTTTTCAAATTCTGGTTGTCTGTTTTCAAATCCTGGTTGAGATGTTTATTAGCTATTTTATATTGAGTAAATTTATTTCCTTTTTTTTTTTTGGAGAGATTTTTTTTGCTACAGGGTATGTGTACTCGTCAGAGAGACAGAGACAGTGAGACAGAAAGTAAGAAATATCCCCTGGGGGGGATGGCCAGGCTGCAATCCCTTCTTCTCCAATTCTCCTCTTGGGATTTTGGGCAGACTCACACATGTACCCAGTGTGAATTTTAAGCCAATGGGTCCAGGACTCAAACCAGGGTCAAATACATGGGAGTCCAATGACATAACCATTATGCCATCTGCTGGTCACTTGAATTTCTTTAATTTCTTTCTTTTTTTTTTTTGTTCTTTTTATTGTGTCACATGCAGCATCAATTCACGCTTTTATTTTTTTATTTTATTTATTTGTTATCATCATAATCTTGTTTATATTATAGTGACTCACATATAACTTTATAGTGAATTACATTTCTTTTTCCAGAAGATTGAGTGAATTTCTTAAACTCCTTTTGCTTCTGTTTCTTCATCAGCCAAACAGGAATATCATGAAGGCAAAGAGAAATAACATGGCACAAATGAGAATGCTATGGCACATAATGAAAATTTCATGATGCTTTATACATTAGGTCATGAAAACATTAAAGATCACAGTATCTGTAAAGGGCTTAGATCGTGGCCTGACAGTGACTTCCATCATTGTGTCTAATATGTCCTAGCTTGCTGAGGACAGGGAGCTCTTCTGGTTCTCAATGACATGGAGCCCAGGGCTGTGGACAAAGCAATTGTAACAAACACTGTTAAGTAAACAAACAAACAAATAAGTACAAGAGCTAGTGCTGGGAATCCAGGGCGATAGCCCATCATTAATGTGATTTTAGAAGACGTCTAGCATTCCTGAAATCAAGCACACACCTGGCAAGGCATCCAGTACCAACTCATCCTCTCTTCTGAAACCCAAGCACACTCCAAGGAGAGTTTAATCCATATGCTTCTCATTTAATGATTTTGTCTTAAATCATCCAAATATTATTGGCTGAAACTATGTGATGTCCAAAGAAAAATATGAGAGAATTACAACATGACTTTTCAGAAAGCTCTTTTCTGCCAGACCAGAAATTACATGTTTGTAAACAAACCTGTCAACCAAATCAAGTGACAGATATTGCCATCCTGCTTTTTTTACACCATAGAGTTTTGTGTGTTTGTTGTTTGTTTGTTTGTTTGTTTTTTGGGGTACATACAGTTGCTAGAGAGAGAGAGAGGCAGAGAGACAGGCAACATGAGGAAAGACTTCTAGTGGAGAATGGTTGTGCCATCCCTTCTCCTCCATCTGTCCTTTTGAGATGTGGGGCATGCACTCATGCACACCACACATTTTTCTCAAACCACCAGGGCCAGGACTGGAACTGCGTAGTTGGCCATATGGGATCTAGCCCCCTTCACCACTACACCACCTGCTGGTCCAATCCTACAGTCTAAATCTGCATTTCAGTCACTTTCACTCAGTTTTCCCCTTTCTCTCCTTTGTCTATAATTTCCTTTCTCTCCCCTCCTCCCATGTTAACAACCCTTGAGGGCAGGTAGATTTTGCTCTTTGATTGCACTACAGATGAAAAACTGGGCTCTATGTGTTTCTACATATATTCATGTAGGAAGGAAAAAATAATACCAGGAGGACTTCTAGTGTTAATAGACAGATAATTACATATTTAAAAGATTTGAATGGTGGATCTAATCTTCCTGTTTTTTTGGTAGAAAGTCCCTTGATTGGCAGAATATGCATTAATCTCCACACATAAACTTCCCCTATATTTTGAATTAGTGGTAACTCAGACAGATAGCTACCTCTATAATACAAGGCAGAAAGTGGTGAAGGATAAGAGAGAGCCAAATATTCTACAAAAATGTAGAGTAGGAAGGAATTCGTTTGGGTGACTTCTAACACTAACTGTATTAACCAAAACCAAGAATGAGAGGTTTTATAAAGAATGGGTAGGATTCCTTACGCACAAGATATGGGTGGGCTATGGATTGGCAGAATAGCCAGACTAAAGGTCCAGAGGCACAAAAGGGCAGACAATATTCAGGAAACAATTTGTTGTTCTGTTGGGTCAGTACAAACTTGGTGGAAAGAAACCTCTGCATTAAAATAAAGTTTTAAAGACTACAAATGTCAAGGCCTGCAGTGATATAGTGGTTAAGGCACTGGACTCCCACAGGCTCGACAGTATGGTTTAAGTCCTGAACCCAGCAGCTTGAAAATCACTCCAGGTGTGTGTGAATGAGAGTCCAAAATTCCAAGAGGAGAATGGAGTAGAAGGGATTGCAGTATGGCCATCCCAAATATTTAAGGAAAACAAGTCATGTATTTATTCGTCAACTCATTTCTTCTATGTTTTAGATTCTGAATTAATTACCCTGAGGTGAATAGTGATCAGATTCAAACCCTGCTCTTACAGGATTTTTGGCCTCATCAGGGAATCAAGCAAGCACTAAAAACACATTTTGATGGGTGCATGCGTGGGAGTTTTTAGGAGCTGAGGAATTACATCAGAGGAGTATTCAATCCTGATTTGGTGAGGGTGGTATAATTATTTTGCCACTTCAGACTAAATCTTAATTTCTTCCAGTATATCCTCACTTCCATTCCATCCTCAATATCTTGTTCTCATTTCTGTATTCATATTTTTTCTTTTTTTAAAAAAATTGGAAATGGTTCCATGAAACCTACCTAAATAGGGAGTATTATTACCTGCTTCTTCTTCCATGCCAGGCTTCTATTTATAAAATTTCAGTTTGTAGCAAACATTCATGTTGGGTAGCTATTTTACATTATTATTTGGATCTTACCATCAACTAAAACTTTAAGTTATGCATGTGCATACACATACCACATATACTTTTTTAATCATAAATTTGTGCAATTCATTACAGCTTCTGTTTCTAGGCCATTTCTTTTACATTACTGTATTTCCAATTTTGGAAACGGTTCATGTCTTCTGGCTGTCCAGATCACTTTATATTCTGATTCTGTCATCTGACATATGCCTACTGTCATGTCACCTACATATTTGATGGTCAAGAGCTCTCACTCTTTATCCAAGACATTGATAGAGATGCTGAACAGGACAGAAAAAAGGACAAAGCCTGTGGGCTGTTGTCAGTCCCTGTCCCCAATTTGGCATTGATTAATTAATTAGCACTCCTGAGAACCATCTCTCAACCAGTTACAGAATGCCTTCATCACACCACCAAGCCCCCATTTCTGACTCTTTTCTACAAAGACATCAGAGAAGTCTTCATGAAATAGGTCATGGAAAACGAGATATGCTGTGTAGAGTTTCTTTCCCTGATTGACCATCTTAGCCGATAAATACCCTAGAGTGAAATAAGGTCAGTCTATTTGCCTTACTCTTTGAGAGCTCTTGCTATGACCAAAGTGAAAATGGTACACTTTCTCTATGATGAGAACTTTAGTATTTGAAAACTAAAAAAGGATTGTAGAGATTATCTCTTCCAGCCTCATCATTCCACAAGTGAGTCTCAAGCTTGAAATAACTTTGCCCATGGTCATACAGCTAGTCAGAGTTCAAAATGTAGTTATAACTTATATTTCCCTTTTCACACTTAGGAGAAGTAGCACTGACTTAAAAAAAGCATTTCTCAAAGTTTATCCCATGGAATATTACTCCCATGAAGGAAAGAAATAAAATCCTCATAATCAAATGCATTGAAAAAACTCCATGTGTTGTCATGTCAGTGATTGAGAACTTATTCAGTCATTCCATATTTATCAATTATCCCCTATGCTTCAGACGCTGTACTAGGTGGAATGATATGAGGGCAAATAAGACAGAGACTTTTATTTCTGTTTGATTTTTGTTTAGGTTAAGAGACACAAAATTATCTAATTTCCTAAATAAAAGTATCACTTTATTATTTTATCTGTGGCCTAGTGGTTAAAGAAACTGGATTTCACATGGTCAACTGTGTAATTAGAACCTTGATCCTGGCAGCTTGAGAAACATGTGAGGTACATGTGTGTGTATTCCCTGAACACTGACGGGGTGGAGTCAGGGAGTACAACTTGACTATTCCTCATTGGAGGGTGCTTTCTTCCTCTCCCTCCTTCTCTGTCTCTCTGTCTCTGGCAAATACACATATCTTCTAGCCGTCCCTTCCGCCCCCCAAAAAAAGGTCACTATAAATTGTGTCTTGCTCTGAAGGGCATTTAGAGTTAGGAGAAGTGGAAAGAAAAGGTTTTATCTGAAAAAAGGATATTTAGGCATGTACAAAAGCTCAGAAAAATATCTTAACCATATTCAATAAAATGAAAGAATGAGGGAGGGTTATAACCCATGACCCTGAGAAGAACACAAAACAGCTGAAAAACGGATCTGATGGCAAAATTAGAAAAAATAATATATAAATTTGAATATAAAATCCATTACTGCACTGTCAGCAGGAGAGTGACCTGCCTTCCTTCGTGTTTGGAAGGTGGCGTACCTGCTGCTCTATAGAGACAATCTAGTTGGGGTCAAGGGGCAAGCAGAGGCACTAGCCGGGAAATTTCGCCAAGATCTAGAGTGAGAAGATGGCCTGTCGAATGTTGACCCTTTGTAAAAAACCATCATACATCAAACCACTAACCTCTTTATGACTGTTGTCCAACATTTTCCAAGTTCTTCTGACCATAAGAGTTTTATTTACCTCTTTTGCCTCATTAAAATTCTGAAGAATATATCTTCAGAAATGCTGTTTTGGGATATTGCAGGCTACAGTCACATTCCAGACCTTTTCCCAGTGATAACAGAGACTGCCATTTGCTTGCTTTCTGCTTTGAAGAGTTTTATTTGTTTGTTTTCTTTTCCCAGTAGGGGATTCATTTGTTTATGAGGGTCACCCTGCTGCCGGCTGGTTTACCTTCATTCAAATTTCCAGGTGTCAAGCTTAAGAAAATATAAGCCTACGTTGTAACCTCAATATATAACCATGTTTACTTGCATATCCTTTTATTCCTCACCTCCCTCTACTTACCCTCAATTCACAAAGTCGTTTCTTTTCAGAATAGAATTCTAATTGCTCATTAATATTTAGGAAAACTAACTCCTACATAAAAATTGCCTTTCAGACTAATTAGACAGCAATGAATTACAGATTTGGGTACATTTCCATAGGCTGATGTAATCTTATTTTTAAATAAGGAATGAAGAATAGGGGAGCAAGAAGGGAGCACCAAAGTGTCAATAATAAAATACCAATAAAATTCCCACTCCTAAGCCTTTTCAATCATTACAATAATGCAGGGCTCCTCACACTTTATTATCATTTTATTTTTAACTTTGCTTTTATAACTTTATTTTTTTTAATTTTTTATTATTATAAAGCATATGTGTGTGTACCCTGGAGAGAGAGAGGAGAGAGAGAGACTAGCACCCTCCACACAGTCTGATCACATTAGGATCCCCTTCCTCTTGTCCCCCAATCTGTTGGAGCGTGGGCACTCATGCAGGTGCCCAGCATGTTTCAGGTCGACCAGGCTGGGGCTTTGAACCAGTCACCAATGTGGGATACAGCTTCTCTTGAGGAGCACATTACCACTGCACCACAGAGCCAAGGGCTCCTTATACTATAATGTGCACTTGGGTTACCCAGAGACCTGGCAGAATGAAGATCTTGATTCAATAGGTCTGGGTGGGGTCTGAGAATCTGCACTTCTAATGAGTTCCCAGGTGAGGCCATTAGCCTAGGACCACACTTGGGTTTACATGCGCCCTCCATTCTCAATTTTGAGTTTCAGGAAATCAGTGTATCATGAGAACCAGTGACAGAAATGCTTCTAACCTAGAGCCACATTTAGGGATTATATGTCATCTAACTTTTGTGTTTCAAGGAATCAGTGTATCCTGAGCTTTTGCAACTGGTGATAGTGTGGACAGAAGTCTGACTACTTTTCCTATTTTTCCAAAATCTTTTCAAAAGGGGACTGGGGAAGTCATGCCCACAAACATTAACAGACCATTTTACTTTCTATTAACAGGATTCTTCCTACCTCCTGTCCCTGGCATAGTATCTTTGAGATGTATATTTCAACCAATTAGTGTATTCTTTTGCTTATGCCTTCCCAAGACACAGAACTTCCCTTTTCCTTGAGATGTAGATTAAGCCTTTCTTTAACTAAAACAGGGATTTTCCCTTCCAATCTCCGACCTAAGAATTTGTGGAACCCACCTATAACCTACAAGCCCCCCCCCTTCTACATGTCCCGCCTTTTAGGGCCAGACCAATGGGAAATCTTTTAAGTAAATGTTGTGTGTCAATCTCAAAAGCAAATAAAAGGAACCTCTGTACATGATCACCCGAGAAAAGGCATGTATACCTCTTCTCTGGGCCTAGGTCACTCACAGTTGGCTTGGAAATAAACTGCATTAATTATTAATTATTAATTTTACAGTTGGTTATATTTTTTCCGTCGACAATAGAAAACCTGATTCCAGGGACCAGCAGGTGGTGTGGTGGTTAAGGTGCTGGACATTCCCATATGGCCAACCACAGTTTGAGTCCTGGACCTTGTGGCTTGCTTTCTCACTTTCTCTCTCTCTTTCTCTCTCTCTCTCTGTCTCATCAAATTAAAAAAATAAAACAAATGAATGAATAAAATTAAATAAATAATTCTTAAAAAAAAGAAAAGAAAACCCAAATCCACCTGTCGTAAATAACACCATCTGTCATCTCTCACAGCAGTAAGTCTGGCAGGATGCTACCTCCTCCCAGGTTATGCTAGTACTTCAATAATTTCATCATCATCTCTCTACTCTGCTCTCTTTGGCAGTGACTCCAAGGTTAACTTTCATATTTACAATATGGAGAGAGCAATAATATCAGTGTTCTATTCAGACAAACAATACCCAGAACAAACTTATTTTTCTGCAATAGGTCTCATTTTAAGAACAAAGAAATCTTTATTAGCTCCCCAGGTATCTCTCTTATGTTATCAGTTGTGTAAGTTTACTGTGCTGTCTATACTGTCAGTACTCTTCCTTATGCACTTGGCCCTCCCCAAACTTCCAACAATTTATTGAGCAAATCTTATTTAACTCCCTGATTTCTCTTTCTTTTTTCTTTTTTTTTTTTTGAGAGGTTTTCGCTATAGGGCGCGTGCGCTCGCCAGACAGACAGAGAGAGACAGAGAGACAGAAAGCGAGAAATCACCCCCCCAGAGGGGATGGTCACGCCGCAATCCCTTCTCCTCCATTCTCCTCTCGGGATCTTGGGCACGCATGCACACGCGCCCGGCGTGAGTTTTAAGCCACCGGGTCCGGGACGCAAACCGCGGTCGACTACGTGGGAATCCAGCGACATAGCCATTACGCTAACTGCTGGTTCCCCCTGATTTCTCTTTCTAAAGGACTAGTTTTAAACTTTATTTATTTACTTATTTATTTATTTATTTTAATTTGACCAGAGAGGGACAGAATGAGAGAGAGAGCGAGAGAGAGAGAAAATGAGAAAGCAAGCCACCAGTTTCGGGACTCAAACCACACTTGGCCATGTGGGATTCCAGTGCTCTTAACCACCATGCTACCTGCCAGCCCCTATCTCTCTGATTTCTACCCTAGACTACTGTGTCTATGAACTAAAATCCTGGTTTCCTTGTCCCTAAAGAGTAAACTCTCAACCCTGCAGAGACCCTCTAGCAGCAAAAAAACCCCATGACACACAGGGGAGACTGGCCCAGTAATTTGCTCTTAGTAGCTTTCTTTTCTTCTCTGTCTCTTATTATGACTCCTCAGTCATTTTAGGATTATGTCTCAATAAACTATTTGCACCCCATCTTGTCCTGGGTTCCATGTGTGGGAGAATGAGTTAATGAAGCACACCCAGACTAGTAGAGGAATGTGAATACCCCAACTGACTTAGAAGGGTGGTTCAAAATACATAAACTTCAGACCATGAGGTACCACCTCAGTAAGGAAGGAACTTTGCTAGAAATGCACATTTAAGATCCCTTCCAAGGCTGGTGTGATCAGAATCTCTAGAAATGGAGCAGCAATCTGTATTAACAATGTCTCCAGAAGACTTAGATGTATGGTAAATTTTAAAATCACTGCTTTAGATTGATCAGAAGATATTTCTGTTTTGAGGGAAAGAATTTTCTCCTCTAAATCATTTTGATCATGAAAAGGATAGATAGCTATATGACCAAAATCATGATTCTGTTAAGGAGACTTAGGTGTGCTGGGGTAGAATAGCAGATGCTTCAAGATCATCATTTCTGCTACCCTGTGGTCCAGGGAGTGAAAGCAGCTGTACAAAACCTCAGAATGGGGAAATAGAAGAACCAGGTTTTAAACTCTGACTTATGACAATAAAAACAGTGTTCCTTTTCCCATTACTATTGTGCTGTGTGGTCACTGAGGGAACTTGGGCAGGGTGGACAGGAAAGGCTACTGATGACAACCTTTTGCTTACCGGAAGTCACAGTGCCTGTTTCTTCAGCAGCAATAAATCTCATGAAAATGCAGATAGATAAAGCATGTTGACATTTATATCCAGCATGAAATGCATGAGAATAATGAGGGGAGAGGATAATAGTGCAACATGAAACTTTTATTAAAGTTATTTGGGAAAAGAGTTCATTTCACTGTTTTAATGCCAAGCTTTCTCTTCTTTTCCAATGAGCATAGGAATGATGTTGCACCTGATTTTCAAGCAGTATGAGAAAGCACATATTGAGTGCCTCAGGTAAGTTTAGAAGGGCTATATGAGCTACGGGTTTATCCAGAAGATGTAAGATGCAGACCCTCCCAGGAGCTCATGATCCATGTGAAAAACCACAATAATAGGTACGTTCATATCCAACATTTGTTGAATGATTGAGATTTCCAGAAACCAGGTTGGGTGACTTTACACATATTATTTCAAATATACACAAGCTAATAACCCAAAAGATAGCATGATTGGGCACAGTATAATCAGATTCTAAACTGTGTCCAATAGGAATTCTGAGAAAAAAAAAAAAGAGAGAACACCAGGAATTACAACTCTGTCATGAATTTACTGTGTGATCTATGTCAATGTCTTTCCCTCTTCCCGACTTTGCTTCCTCATCTATAAAATGAAGGCATTAAGATGAATGAGAACACCCCATAATTGCATGCTGAGGAAAATTCTTTAGGATGTTAATAGGTACACATCATTAAAAATCATGAATAAAACAGTGTGTTGGGATATAAGACAAAATATTTTAAAAACTTCATATTCAAGAAAATCTAGCTGATTTCTTTCCTGAATAGCCTCTCAGAGCTTTGAAGATGCTTCTGTGTATTTTTTATTTTGAAGCTACAAGAAGGAAATTTTATTTGTAGGATATTATGTCATTTACTACAATAGCTAGCATTATAGGGCACTGAGTGACACCTCTTAGAATAATGTCCCAGAACTGGTATGGAAAATGCTGAAAATGCTGAGGACATTTGAGGACTCCTCTAGACCGGACAGCTCAAGTCAGCTCAGTTGGCCAGTCTTTAAAAGGATGGCTCAAGTTCAACTTGGTGAATAACAAAGGCATTCACAGTGGGGGATAAGAGCTTTAAAGAAGCTCTGGGATAACAGTTTTCCCTTCACTAACTCTATAGACACTAAAATACCTTACAGGAAGCTCACAATGTGTTTTCCAACACATTCACTAATTTAAACACTTCCAGAATCTATGATTGGTTTTTTGTACTCTTATTTTTTTATTATTATCATTTCAATGAGAAAAGTGAATCTTACAAGGGTAGCATCTGACTTTATCAATGTCACCTTCTCTGTCTCCTCCTCCTGGATCCTTTCACTTCCTGCTGCGCTTATTAGCTTATTAAGCTTTCT